>NW_027195703.1:0-27500 GCF_038502225.1 Cherax quadricarinatus
GGATTAGGATAAATTAAATTACGCTTGTTATAATTAAGTCAGGTAAGTTTTATATATATATATATATATATATATATATATATATATATATATATATATATATATATATATATATATATATATATATATATATATATATATATATATATATATATATATATATACATATATGTATATATATATACATATATATATATATATATATATATATATATATATATATATATATATATATATATATATATATATATATATATATATATATATGCAAAACAACCACTCTGAAAGAATAGAGAAATTCCAAGCGCTTTCGTGACTACTCACATTATCAAGGAACTATGAAAGTGAAGCATCCAAGGAAGCTATATAAGGGGTCCGGCCAGCACCTCACTATCAGATTATTAAATTCTTCCCAAATTCTATTAATTATAAATGGATCTAATTTATATAAAAACCAAAGGAAATATTCATATTATTGTCAAAACTGCTTTTTATGAAACAAGATTCAATTATATATAATATAGATTATATATATATATATATATATATATATATATATATATATATATATATATATATATATATAGATATATATATATATATATATATATATATATATGTCGTGCCGAATATGTAAAACTGGTCAATTAGCAAGAACTCGTTTAAAATTAAGTCCTTTCTGAAATTTCTCTTATACGTTTAAAGATATATTTTTTTAATTAATGTTGATGTAAAAATTTTTAATTTTGCACCAAAAGAATCTTAGAAAACTTACCTAACCTTATTATAACAAGCACAATTTATTTTAGCCTAACCCAACTAAATATATTTTAGATTTGTTTACAATAATTTAATACTAAACAAACACAATCAGAATGATTTTGGCGAAATTATTGCATACACAAATTTTCACTTGTCCTATATGGCAAGATGAACGTTGCTATTTAAGCCAAGATCGCAAGTTCTGCCTATTCGGCACGACATATATATATATATATATATATATATATATATATATATATATATATATATATATATATATATATATATATATATATATATATATATATATATATATATATATATATATATATATATATATATATATATAAACATGTTAGGGGATTCGAACCGTCGTGCCTAATGGTTACAGCGCTGTATCTGCTACATGAACCAGGTTCGAACCCTCTTCCAGTCTTCTGTTTATATACTATAAATTAAACGAAAGGAAGAGAGGCAACAGAGAAGAAAATTAAGAGGAAAACACACGGAAAAAACAGGAAACAAAGAGGAAGTGAGAAACAGGGCAATAATGTGAATAAAGTGGAGATGAAAGATGAGAATAACAATTTGGTTCAAGGGGCACTAACGAGCCTCTACTAACGATGACAAACAACGAGTAAGATCGTTAACCATGAAGGAGAGAGAGAGAGGGAAAAGTGAGAAAGAAAGATGGAGGGAGAGAGAAGGCAGGAGTTGGGATGGGGGGAGTGAAGATGAGGGAGGAATACGTAGAGGGAAATGGAGATGAGAAGAGATGGAGTAACAAGAGAAGAGAAAAGCTGAGAAATGGAGGAATGGGAGAAGAGAGAAATGGAGGAGAGGAAGGAATGGAAGAAGAGAGAACGAAGGAGGAGGAGGAATAGAGGAAGGGAGAAACAGAGGAAAGGAAGGATTAGGAGAAGAGGGAAATGGAGGAGACGGAAGAATGGGAGGAGAGAGAGGAAAAGGAGAATAAGAGAAGAGAGAAAAGGAGGGAATGAGGGAATAGAAGAGAGAAAAAGAGGAAAGAAAAGAGTTGAAAGAAAAGTTATCAAGACTTCCTCTTATTACATCCCATCTTCTTCTGTTCCTTCCTTCCTTATACCTCTTCTTCCTTCTTCCTTTCCACTCTCCTTCGTTCTATCCCACTTTCCTTCCTTCTATTCCTCCTTCTGTCCCTCCTTCATTCTACTCCTTTCTCTGTTTCTCTTTCCATTTGTTCCTCCTATTCCACTCTTCATCTATCCCTTCATCCCCCTACGCCCTCCCACTATCCCTTCTTCCTTTGATCGGCCTCTCCTTTACTTCCTTCTATCTATTACTCACTCCTCTTTTTATCACTCATTCCTTTTCTCCCACATTAGTTCTATACCTCCTTCCATCTATCTTTTCCATCTTTCTCACACTCTTTATATCGCTCCATTTATCCTCCTTATATCGCTCCATTTATCCTCCTTATATCGCTCCATCTATCCTCCTTATATCGCTCCATCTATCCTCCTTATATCGCTCCATTTATCCTCCTTATATCGCTCCATTTATCCTCCTTATATCGCTTCATTTATCCTCCTTATATCGCTCCATTTATCCTCCTTATATCGCTCCATTTATCCTCCTTATATCGCTCCATTTATCCTCCTTATATCGCTCCATTTATCCTCCCTATATCGCTCCATTTATCCTCCTTATATCGCTCCATTTATCCTCCTTATATCGCTTCATTTATCCTCCTTATATCGCTCCATTTATCCTCCTTATATCGCTCCATTTATCCTCCTTATATCGCTCCATTTATCCTCCTTATATCGCTCCATTTATCCTCCTTATATCGCTCCATTTATCCTCCTTATATCGCTCCATTTATCCTCCTTATATCGCTCCATTTATCCTCCTTATATCGCTCCATTTATCCTCCTTATATCGCTCCATTTATCCTCCTTATATCGCTCCATTTATCCTCCTTATATCGCTCCATTTATCCTCCTTATATCGCTCCATTTATCCTCCTTATATCGCTTCATTTATCCTCCTTATATCGCTTCATTTATCCTCCTTATATCGCTCCATTTATCCTCCTTATATCGCTCCATTTATCCTCCTTATATCGCTCCATTTATCCTCCTTATATCGCTCCATTTATCCTCCTTATATCGCTCCATTTATCCTCCTTATATCGCTCCATTTATCCTCCTTATATCGCTCCATTTATCCTCCTTATATCGCTCCATTTATCCTCCTTATATCGCTCCATTTATCCTCCTTATATCGCTTCATTTATCCTCCTTATATCGCTCCATTTATCCTCCTTATATCGCTCCATTTATCCTCCTTATATCGCTCCATTTATCCTCCTTATATCGCTCCATTTATCCTCCTTATATCGCTCCATTTATCCTCATTATATCGCTCCATTTATCCTCCTTATATCGCTTCATTTATCCTCCTTATATCGCTTCATTTATCCTCCTTATATCGCTCCATTTATCCTCCTTATATCGCTCCATTTATCCTCCTTATATCGCTCCATTTATCCTCCTTATATCGCTTCATTTATCCTCCTTATATCGCTCCATTTATCCTCCTTATATCGCTCCATTTATCCTCCTTATATTGCTCCATTTATCCTCCTTATATCGCTCCATCTATCCTCCTTATATCGCTCCATTTATCCTCCTTATATCGCTCCATTTATCCTCCTTATATCGCTCCATTTATCCTCCTTATATCGCTCCATTTATCCTCCTTATATCGCTCCATCTATCCTCCTTATATCGCTCCATCTATCCTCCTTATATCGCTCCATCTATCCTCCTTATATCGCTCCATTTATCCTCCTTATATCGCTCCATTTATCCTCCTTATATTGCTCCATTTATCCTCCTTATATCGCTCCATCTATCCTCCTTATATCGCTCCATTTATCCTCCTTATATCGCTCCATTTATCCTCCTTATATCGCTCCATTTATCCTCCTTATATCGCTCCATTTATCCTCCTTATATCGCTCCATCTATCCTCCTTATATCGCTCCATCTATCCTCCTTATATCGCTCCATCTATCCTCCTTATATCGCTCCATTTATCCTCCTTATATCGCTCCACCTATCCTCCTTATATCGCTCCATCTATCCTCCTTATATCGCTCCATCTATCCTCCTTATATCGCTCCATTTATCCTCCTTATATCGCTCCATTTATCCTCCTTATATTGCTCCATTTATCCTCCTTATATCGCTCCATCTATCCTCCTTATATCGCTCCATTTATCCTCCTTATATCGCTCCATTTATCCTCCTTATATCGCTCCATTTATCCTCCTTATATCGCTCCATTTATCCTCCTTATATCGCTCCATCTATCCTCCTTATATCGCTCCATCTATCCTCCTTATATCGCTCCATCTATCCTCCTTATATCGCTCCATTTATCCTCCTTATATCGCTCCATTTATCCTCCTTATATTGCTCCATTTATCCTCCTTATATCGCTCCATTTATCCTCCTTATATCGCTCCATTTATCCTCCTTATATCGCTCCATCTATCCTCCTTATATCGCTCCATCTATCCTCCTTATATCGCTCCATCTATCCTCCTTATATCGCTCCATTTATCCTCCTTATATCGCTCCATCTATCCTCCTTATATCGCTCCATTTATCCTCCTTATATCGCTCCATTTATCCTCCTTATATCGCTCCATTTATCCTCCTTATATCGCTCCATTTATCCTCCTTATATCGCTCCATTTATCCTCCTTATATCGCTCCATTTATCCTCCTTATATCGCTCCATTTATCCTCCTTATATCGCTTCATTTATCCTCCTTATATCGCTTCATTTATCCTCCTTATATCGCTCCATTTATCCTCCTTATATCGCTCCATTTATCCTCCTTATATCGCTCCATTTATCCTCCTTATATCGCTCCATTTATCCTCCTTATATCGCTCCATTTATCCTCCTTATATCGCTCCATTTATCCTCCTTATATCGCTCCATTTATCCTCCTTATATCGCTCCATTTATCCTCCTTATATCGCTCCATTTATCCTCCTTATATCGCTTCATTTATCCTCCTTATATCGCTCCATTTATCCTCCTTATATCGCTCCATTTATCCTCCTTATATCGCTCCATTTATCCTCCTTATATCGCTCCATTTATCCTCCTTATATCGCTCCATTTATCCTCATTATATCGCTCCATTTATCCTCCTTATATCGCTTCATTTATCCTCCTTATATCGCTTCATTTATCCTCCTTATATCGCTCCATTTATCCTCCTTATATCGCTCCATTTATCCTCCTTATATCGCTCCATTTATCCTCCTTATATCGCTTCATTTATCCTCCTTATATCGCTCCATTTATCCTCCTTATATCGCTCCATTTATCCTCCTTATATTGCTCCATTTATCCTCCTTATATCGCTCCATCTATCCTCCTTATATCGCTCCATTTATCCTCCTTATATCGCTCCATTTATCCTCCTTATATCGCTCCATTTATCCTCCTTATATCGCTCCATTTATCCTCCTTATATCGCTCCATCTATCCTCCTTATATCGCTCCATCTATCCTCCTTATATCGCTCCATCTATCCTCCTTATATCGCTCCATTTATCCTCCTTATATCGCTCCATTTATCCTCCTTATATTGCTCCATTTATCCTCCTTATATCGCTCCATTTATCCTCCTTATATCGCTTCATTTATCCTCCTTATATCGCTCCATTTATCCTCCTTATATCGCTCCATCTATCCTCCTTATATCGCTCCATTTATCCTCCTTATATCGCTCCATCTATCCTCCTTATATCGCTCCATCTATCCTCCTTATATCGCTCCATTTATCCTCCTTATATCGCTCCATTTATCCTCCTTATATCGCTCCATCTATCCTCCTTATATCGCTCCATTTATCCTCCTTATATCGCTCCATTTATCCTCCTTATATCGCTCCATCTATCCTCCTTATATCGCTCCATTTATCCTCCTTATATCGCTTCATTTATCCTCCTTATATCGCTCCATTTATCCTCCTTATATCGCTCCATTTATCCTCCTTATATCGCTCCATCTATCCTCCTTATATCGCTCCATCTATCCTCCTTATATCGCTCCATTTATCCTCCTTATATCGCTCCATCTATCCTCCTTATATCGCTCCATTTATCCTCCTTATATCGCTCCATCTATCCTCCTTATATCGCTCCATTTATCCTCCTTATATCGCTCCATCTATCCTCCTTATACCTATTTCACAACTCTTCTATTTTTTTTATTCTTCCCATTTATCCTATTCTGTTTCTATCCCAAACTTCTTTCTTCTGTCTCTCATTCGCTCTCCCTCCTTCCATCTATCCCGCACTCCTATGCCTCTTTCCATCTATCCCTCCTTCACACTATCCCTTCCATGTATCCCACTCTACTGCTTTCGGTCTTTTCTTCCTTCTATTGTACACGCTTTTTTATCCCTTCCTCTTTCCCTCTATCATTCTTTATTTTCTATTTATTTCCCTTTTTTTATCTATACTTTTTCCTTTCCCACCACCTCCCCTCCCACCACCTCCCCTCCCACCACCTCCCCTCCCACCACCTCCCCTCCCACCACCTCCCCTCCCACCACCTCCCCTCCCACCACCTCCCCACCCACCACCTCCCCACCCACCACCTCCCCTCCCACCACCTACCCTTCCCTCCCCTCCCACCACCTCCCCTCCCCCACCACAACATCCCCTCCCACCACCTCCCCTCCCACCACCCTTCCCTCCCCTCCCACCACCTCCCCTCCCCCACCTACCCTTCCAACATCCCCTCCCACCACCTCCCCTCCCCCACCTACCCTTCTCCCCCACCTCCCCTCCCACCCCACCACAACATCAACCCTCCCACCACCTCCCCTCCCACCCCACCACCTCCCCTCCCACCACCTCCCCTCCCACCTACCTCCCCACCCACCACCTCCCCTCCCACCCCACCACCTCCCCTCCCACCACCTCCCCTCCCCCACCACCTCCCCAACCCTCCCACCACCTCCCCTCCCCCACCACCCTTCCCTCCCCTCCCACCACCTCCCACCCCTACCCACCACCTCCCCTCCCACCACCTCCCCTCCCACCACCTCCCCTCCCCCACCACCCTTCCAACTCCCCTCCCACCACCTCCCCTCCCCCACCACCTCCCCACCCTCCCACCACCTCCCCTCCCCCACCACCTCCCCTCCCAGTACCTCCCCTCCCACCACCTCCCCACCCACCACCTCCCCTCCCACCACCTCCCACCCCTCCCACATCAACCTCCCACCACCTCCCCTCCCACATCCTCCCCTCCCACAACCTCCGCTCCTACAACCTCCCCTCCAACAACCTCCCCTCCCCCACCACCTCCCCTCCCACCACCTCCCCTCCCACCACCTCCCCAACCCACCACCTCCCCTCCCCACCACCTCCCCTCCCACCACCTCCCCTCCCCCACCACCTCCAACATCCCCTCCCTCAACCTCCCCTCCCACATTCTCCCCTCCCACAACCTCCCCTCCCACATCCTCCCCTCCCACATCCTCCCCTCCCGCAACCTCCCCTCCCACCACCTCCCCTCCCACATCCTCCCCTTCCACATTCTACCCTCCCACAACCTCCCCTCCCACAACCTACCCTTCCCCCTCCCACCACCTCCCCTCCCACCACCTCCCCTCCCACCACCTCCCCTCCCACCACCCTTCCAACTCCCCTCCCACCACCTCCCCCTCCCCCACCACCTCCCCTCCCACCACCTCCCCTCCCACACCACCCCACCCCTCCCACCACCTCCCCTCCCACCACCTCCCCTCCCACCACCTCCCCTCCCACCACCTACCCTTCCCATCAACCCTCCCAGCACCTCCCCTCCCAGCACCTCCCCTCCCAGCACCTCCCCTCACAGCACCTCCCCTCCCAGCACATCCCCTCCTAGCACCTCCCCTCCCCCACCTACCCTTCCCTCCCCTCCCACCACCTCCCCTCCCACCACCTCACACCACCTACCCTTCCAACATCAACCCTCCCACCACCTCCCCTCCCACCACCTACCCTTCCACCTCCCCACCCACCACCTCCCCTCCCACCACCTACCCTTCCCCACCTCCCCTCCCACCACCTCCCCTCCCACCACCTCCCCTCCCACCACCTCCCCTCCCACCACCTCCCCTCCCACCACCTACCATCAACCCTCCCACCACCTCCCCTCCCACCCCACCAACATCAACCCTCCCACCACCTCCCCTCCCACCCCACCCTTCCAACATCAACCCTCCCACCACCTCCCCTCCCACCACCACCTTCCAACATCAACCCTCCCACCACCTCCCCTCCCACCACCTACCCTCCCCACCACCTCCCCTCCCACCACCTACCCTTCCAACATCCCCTCCCACCACCTCCCCTCCCACCACCCTTCCAACATCAACCCTCCCACCACCTCCCCTCCCACCACCTCCCCTCCCACCACCTCCCCTACCCCCACCACCTCCCACCACCTCCCCTCCCCTCCCACCACCTCCCCTCCCACCACCTCCCCAACCCTCCCACCACCTCCCCACCACCACCACATCCCCTCCCACCACCTCCCCTCCCACCACCTCCCACCCCTCCCCTCCCCCACCACCACCCCTCCCACAACCTCCCCTCCCACCACCTCCCTTCCCACCACCTCCCCTCCCACCACCTCCCCTCCCACCACCTCCCCTCCCACCACCTCCCCTCCCACCACCTCCCCTCCCACCACCTCCCCTCCCACCACCTCCCCTCCCACCACCTCCCCTCCCACCACCTCCCCTCCCACCACCTCCCCTCCCACCACCTCCCCACCCACCACCTCCCCTCCCACCACCTACCCTTCCAACATCAACCCTCCCACCACCCCCCCTCCCACCACCTACCCTTCCAACATCATCCCTCCCACCACCTCCCCTCCCACCACCTACCCTTCCAACATCAACCCTCCCACCACCTCCCCTCCCACCACCTACCCTTCCAACATCAACCCTCCTACCACCTCCCCTCCCACCACCTACCCTTCCAACATCAACCCTCCCATCACCTCCCCTCCCACCACCTACCCTTCCAACATCAACCCTCCCACCACCTCCCCTCCCACCACCTACCCTTCCAACATCAACCCTCCCACCACCTCCCCTCCCACCACCTACCCTTCCAACATCAACCCTCCCACCACCTCCCCTCCCACCACCTCCCCACCCACCACCTCCCCTCCCACCACCTCCCAGCACCTCCCACCACCTCCCCTCCCCCACCACCTCCCCTCCCACCACCTCCCCTCCCACCACCTACCCTCCCACCACCTCCCCTCCCACCACCTACCCTTCCAACATCAACCCTACCACCACCTCCCCTCCCACCACATCCCCTCCCACCACCTACCCTTCCAACATCAACCCTCCCACCACCTCCCCTCCCACCACCTACCCTTCCAACATCAACCCTACCCCCACCAACCCACCCCCCACCTCCCCTCCCACCACCCTCCACCACCTCCCCTCCCACCACCACCTCCCCTCCCACCACCTCCCCTCCCACCACCTACCCTTCCAACATCAACCCTCCCACCACCTCCCCTCCCACCACCTCCCCTCCCACCACCTCCCCTCCCACCACCTACCCTTCCAACATCAACCCTCCCACCACCTCCCCTCCCACCACCTACCATTCCAACATCAACCCTCCCCCCACCACCCCACCCCCCACCCCCCCCACCACCTCCCCTCCCATCACCTCCCCTCCCACCACCTACCCTTCCAACATCAACCCTCCCACCACCTCCCCTCCCACCACCTACCCTTCCAACATCAACCCTCCCACCACCTCCCCTCCCACCACCTACCCTTCCAACATCAACCCTCCCACCACCTCCCCTCCCACCACCTCCCCTCCCACCACCTCCCCTCCCACCACCTCCCCACCCACCACCTCCCCACCCACCACCTCCCCTCCCACCACCTCCCCTCCCACCACCTCCCCTCCCACCACCTCCCCTCCCACCACCTCCCCTCCCACCACCTCCCCTCCCACCACCTCCCCTCCCACCACCTCCCCACCCACCACCTCCCCACCCACCACCTCCCCACCCCCCACCGCCCCACCCACCACCTCCCCTCCCACCATCTACCCTCCCACCACCTACCCTTCCAACCACCTCCCCTCCCACCAACTCCCCTCCCATCACCTACCCTTCCAACATCCCCTCCCACATCCTCCCCTCCCACATCCTCCTCTCCCACAACCTCCCCTCCCACAACCTCCCCTCCCACAACCTCTCCTCCCAAAACCTCCCCTCCCACAACCTCCCCTCCCACAACCTCCCCTCCCACATCCTCCCCTCCCATCACCTACCTTTCAACATCCACCCTCCCACCACCTCCCCTCCCACCACCTACCTTTCCAACATCAACCCTCCCACCACCTCCCCTCCCACCAACTACCCTCCCAACCAGCAAATCAGGTGCTAAGGGTATAACAAAGGATAGGGTACCCGTCGGTAAATCAGTACCTTGGCTCATTAACCAATCACAGGCGAGCCCACCAAAGCTAAAGCAACGTGGTTCACTGTGGTAAGCATTGGCTGACTTGCCTACCTGCTGGTTGAGTACGGTACACTCTCTCTGGCTTCTACTTTGCCATCTGTGACCGTGGTGTACACTTATTATTATTCTCTCTGTACATATTGTACATAGTGTACATATCTGTATGCAGTGGGTGACGGCAAAATGTACATTATAGTCTACTGCTGAGTTTGTTTCAGTTCCCATTACGACCAGGTCTCACAGGCCATTCATTACCCGTGTTTGTAATATATTTCATATCCTCCCTCCATCTATCCTTCCACCACGATGGTGTAGGGGCCTATAGTTGATACTAGGAGTGTGGGTTCGAATCCTTTATGTATATATATGTCGTGCAGAATTGGTAAAATTGATCAATTAGCAAGAACTCGTTTAAAATTGTCCTAAAATTTTATCTTCTACGTTTAAAGATATATATATTTTTTTTCATTTATGTTAATGTAAAAATTAATTATTTTGTACCAAAAGAACCTTAGAAAACATACTTGACCTTATTATAACAAGCGCAATTTAATTTAGCTGAATCCAAATACGTATTTTGAATAAGCTTACAATTTAATAATAACCACAATGAAATATATATTTTTTGGAAGGTTCAGAATGATTTTTGCAAAATTACTGCATACATAAATTTTCGCTTGACTTACTCGGCAAGAAGAGCGTTGCTTTTTAAGCCAAAATAGCAAATTTTACCTATTCGGCACGACATATACATCAGGAAGATCACGAGAAACAGTTGACCTCTTAATACATACATATATATATATATATATATATATATATATATATATATATATATATATATATATATATATATATATATATACATATATATATATATATACATATATATATATATATATATATACATCATCATCGTGAGTATCGACCGGAGATCACAGAGTTGTGACAAACCTCTACATCGGACCATTGCTTCTGTATCAGTGAAAGTGCAGTGTGCATGTTGGGATTTGGGAAGTGAGGGGATCCTGGCAGTGGAGGTGTGGAGGGGGTTTTGTTTACATCTGTGATCGGCCGGGGTCGTGGGTTGGGGAAGGAAGTGGCCGCCCACGACACGGTCATTGGATGGTGAACAGAACACCTCGGTTAATAGTGTGAGCATGGTGATTAGTGTGCCAAATGGCGAGGGTTTTTTTCTAAATGGAACAATAAGTGTATAACAATTAGCAAAAGTTAGTCAGTGATGTGCGTCTTGAGCGAACACACAGGGCCACTCCCTCCCCCCTCCCCCATCCCAGATCCCCTCCCCTCATCCCAGCCTAGGCCCACTGACTTCCTGACCAAGGGTGTTGCCGTTTAGTGCCCCACCAATTACAAGTTCCGCCGCTCGCTACTCCCCCACCCTCATCCCCCATGCATCCATGCTGCCCTTCACCCGTCACCCCACAGCTGGCGCCCTCCCACCCCCACGATATCAGCAATGTCACAAGTAGTCGCGGGTTCCCAGGAATCTTCACGACAGAGCCAAAGCTGTCGTTCACGAGGCATCTGCCGGGTGTGCCACAGGGAATGTGCACTCAATCCCACATCTGGCAACATCCGTGCACACAATAGATGTCTAGGGTCCAGGAGAGCTCCAAATGAGAACAACCAACAGCCTCCCCCAGCAGGCAGGGCTGACAGCTACCGTGACTTCACCTCTACAGAGGACCTCAAATCTGCAATCAAATTAACATCCACCAGGACTCTGACACACATCCCCAAAGCAGCTCGCCCTCAAGCTGCTAGCAAATTCACTGACCTTCTGAAGAAAGTCAACGATGCTCCTTCAAACAACAGATCCTGGCACAACTTGCTGCTTTTTGGCAGTGCCTGTTTGGCTGTCCCACCAAGGAGGGACAAGTCACTAGCAACACATGTTATTAGGGCAATAAATGCATTCCCAAGGGATGACAACCTCGTCCGTCTCCCCCCTAGGGCGACAAACACCCGCCGGGCAAATGCCAACAACAGGACACCCGACACCTCAAAAATCAGAGCCCAAATTAGCAAAAAAATAGAAGAGGGTAATACTATTGGAGCTTTGAGACTAATAACCAGTGAGGATACCATCGCTCCCAAGGACGTCAGCACGGCGCAAGCTCTGAAGGACAAACATCCACCCAGGGCTCCCAGTACCAACATTGACCTCCCTGACATAGCAGCAGGCGAAGAACATCTAACCTTACAGGATGCTGATGTGTATAAAGCTGCTATGTCATTTCCACAGGGTTCAGCAGGAGGTTTCACCGGTTTAAGGCCTCAACATTTAAAACAAATACTCAATCCAGCACTTGGTGAGGTTTCAGAGAGGCTGCTGTCTGAACTCACCAAATTTTCCAACCTGTGCCTGGCTGGCGGTGTCCCAGAGGCCATCAGACTCTTTTTCTTTGGTGCCTCATTGTGTGCCCTCCGGAAAAAGGATGGCGGAATCAGGCCCATTGCAGTGGGTAACACCCTTCGGCGCCTAGTCGCCAAGGCTGTAGTAAGAAGGGTGAGTCAAGAGGCTGCTGCAATGCTGAAACCAACTCAGTGATGGGAATGAGAAAGAGAATGAAAGACATGAAAAAGATAAATAAATGATGAAGCAAGGAATGGTAACTGAGGTAGGAAGAGGGGAAGGAGAGAGAGAGAGAGGGGAAGTTAAAGAAGGGAAGGTAAAGGATGAGAGAGAGAGAGAGAGAGAGAGAGAGAGAAAGAGAGAGAGAGAGAGAATGGGGCCTCCAACTTCATCCTGTTCCCTACTTGTATGTCTCATAACAATAAAAATGCTTTCAAATGAGCTGATGCAGGTAACAGCTCTTAGCTTGTTAATAAAGTTAGGAATCCTTAAGGGGGAGAGAGGAGGAAGGTTCCAGGAAAGATAAAATAAAAGGAAAGCTGAAAATCATGGAAAAAATGTTTTCTTACGGAAAAAATTGCATAATTCTGGCAACATGTTGATGCAATCACCTTGTGTCTATCATATTTCTAAATATCTTTTTCCGAAAATATAATTTTTATGGTCTTGCTGTCATCAAGATACGATGCCAATTAGTGTATATATTTTGTACTTAAAAATTACGATTTTTATGAATGTTTCATTCTAATTCCCCTCTAGGGAGGTTCCTTGATGCTGGTGAAGGGCTCTTGATCTAGGGAATTGGATATGTGCTCCAGTTCCCTGATTTGAGCCTTGAATACCTTCTATCCCCCCCACATGCGCTCATAACCCAACGGGTTTAGCGTTTCCCTGTGATTATAATAATAATCATTGTAAATACTCTACATGGGAGCTTCTCTGAGGAGTGTAGTTCAGTCGCCAGTACACAGAGTGTAGTTCAGTCGCCAGTACACAGAGTGTAGTTCAGTCGCCAGTACACAGAGTGTAGTTCAGTCGCCAGTACACAGAGTGTAGTTCAGTCGCCAGTACACAGAGTGTAGTTCAGTCGCCAGTACACAGAGTGTAGTTCAGTCGCCAGTACACAGAGTGTAGTTCAGTCGCCAGTACACAGAGTGTAGTTCAGTCGCCAGTACACAGAGTGTAGTTCAGTCGCCAGTACACAGAGTGTAGTTCAGTCGCCAGTACACAGAGTGTAGTTCAGTCGCCAGTACACAGAGTGTAGTTCAGTCGCCAGTACACAGAGTGTAGTTCAGTCGCCAGTACACAGAGTGTAGTTCAGTCGCCAGTACACAGAGTGTAGTTCAGTCGCCAGTACACAGAGTGTAGTTCAGTCGCCAGTACACAGAGTGTAGTTCAGTCGCCAGTACACAGAGTGTAGTTCAGTCGCCAGTACACAGAGTGTAGTTCAGTCGCCAGTACGCAGAGTGTAGTTCAGTCGCCAGTACACAGAG
The DNA here is from genome assembly GCF_038502225.1 of Cherax quadricarinatus. Lineage (NCBI taxonomy): Eukaryota > Metazoa > Arthropoda > Malacostraca > Decapoda > Parastacidae > Cherax > Cherax quadricarinatus. The sequence goes on from NW_027195703.1 coordinate 14,216, forward strand.
TGTAGTTCAGTCGCCAGTACACAGAGTGTAGTTCAGTCGCCAGTACACAGAGTGTAGTTCAGTCGCCAGTACACAGAGTGTAGTTCAGTCGCCAGTACACAGAGTGTAGTTCAGTCGCCAGTACACAGAGTGTAGTTCAGTCGCCAGTACACAGAGTGTAGTTCAGTCGCCAGTACACAGAGTGTAGTTCAGTCGCCAGTACACAGAGTGTAGTTCAGTCGCCAGTACACAGAGTGTAGTTCAGTCGCCAGTACACAGAGTGTAGTTCAGTCGCCAGTACACAGAGTGTAGTTCAGTCGCCAGTACACAGAGTGTAGTTCAGTCGCCAGTACACAGAGTGTAGTTCAGTCGCCAGTACACAGAGTGTAGTTCAGTCGCCAGTACACAGAGTGTAGTTCAGTCGCCAGTACACAGAGTGTAGTTCAGTCGCCAGTACACAGAGTGTAGTTCAGTCGCCAGTACACAGAGTGTAGTTCAGTCGCCAGTACACAGAGTGTAGTTCAGTCGCCAGTACACAGAGTGTAGTTCAGTCGCCAGTACACAGAGTGTAGTTCAGTCGCCAGTACACAGAGTGTAGTTCAGTCGCCAGTACACAGAGTGTAGTTCAGTCGCCAGTACACAGAGTGTAGTTCAGTCGCCAGTACACAGAGTGTAGTTCAGTCGCCAGTACACAGAGTGTAGTTCAGTCGCCAGTACACAGAGTGTAGTTCAGTCGCCAGTACACAGAGTGTAGTTCAGTCGCCAGTACACAGAGTGTAGTTCAGTCGCCAGTAGTTCAGTCGCCAGAGTGTAGTTCAGTCGCCAGTACACAGAGTGTAGTTCAGTCGCCAGTACACAGAGTGTAGTTCACAGAGTGTAGTTCAGTCGCCAGTAGCCAGAGTGTAGTTCAGTCGCCAGTACACAGAGTGTAGTTCAGTCGCCAGTACACAGAGTGTAGTTCAGTCGCCAGTACACAGAGTGTAGTTCAGTCGCCAGTACACAGAGTGTAGTTCAGTCGCCAGTACACAGAGTGTAGTTCAGTCGCCAGTACACAGAGTGTAGTTCAGTCGCCAGTACACAGAGTGTAGTTCAGTCGCCAGTACACAGAGTGTAGTTCAGTCGCCAGTACACAGAGTGTAGTTCAGTCGCCAGTACAGTACACAGAGTGTAGTTCAGTCGCCAGTACACAGAGTGTAGTTCAGTCGCCAGTACACAGAGTGTAGTTCAGTCGCCAGTACACAGAGTGTAGTTCAGTCGCCAGTACACAGAGTGTAGTTCAGTCGCCAGTACACAGAGTGTAGTTCAGTCGCCAGTACACAGAGTGTAGTTCAGTCGCCAGTACACAGAGTGTAGTTCAGTCGCCAGTACACAGAGTGTAGTTCAGTCGCCAGTACACAGAGTGTAGTTCAGTCGCCAGTACACAGAGTGTAGTTCAGTCGCCAGTACACAGAGTGTAGTTCAGTCGCCAGTACACAGAGTGTAGTTCAGTCGCCAGTACACAGAGTGTAGTTCAGTCGCCAGTACACAGAGTGTAGTTCAGTCGCCAGTACACAGAGTGTAGTTCAGTCGCCAGTACACAGAGTGTAGTTCAGTCGCCAGAGTGTAGTTCAGTCGCCAGTACACAGAGTGTAGTTCAGTCGCCAGTACACAGAGTGTAGTTCAGTCGCCAGTACACAGAGTGTAGTTCAGTCGCCAGTACACAGAGTGTAGTTCAGTCGCCAGTACACAGAGTGTAGTTCAGTCGCCAGTACACAGAGTGTAGTTCAGTCGCCAGTACACAGAGTGTAGTTCAGTCGCCAGTACACAGAGTGTAGTTCAGTCGCCAGTACACAGAGTGTAGTTCAGTCGCCAGTACACAGAGTGTAGTTCAGTCGCCAGTACACAGAGTGTAGTTCAGTCGCCAGTACACAGAGTGTAGTTCAGTCGCCAGTACACAGAGTGTAGTTCAGTCGCCAGTACACAGAGTGTAGTTCAGTCGCCAGTACACAGAGTGTAGTTCAGTCGCCAGTACACAGAGTGTAGTTCAGTCGCCAGTACACAGAGTGTAGTTCAGTCGCCAGTACACAGAGTGTAGTTCAGTCGCCAGTACACAGAGTGTAGTTCAGTCGCCAGTACACAGAGTGTAGTTCAGTCGCCAGTACACAGAGTGTAGTTCAGTCGCCAGTACACAGAGTGTAGTTCAGTCGCCAGTACACAGAGTGTAGTTCAGTCGCCAGTACACAGAGTGTAGTTCAGTCGCCAGTACACAGAGTGTAGTTCAGTCGCCAGTACACAGAGTGTAGTTCAGTCGCCAGTACACAGAGTGTAGTTCAGTCGCCAGTACACAGAGTGTAGTTCAGTCGCCAGTACACAGAGTGTAGTTCAGTCGCCAGTACACAGAGTGTAGTTCAGTCGCCAGTACACAGAGTGTAGTTCAGTCGCCAGTACACAGAGTGTAGTTCAGTCGCCAGTACACAGAGTGTAGTTCAGTCGCCAGTACACAGAGTGTAGTTCAGTCGCCAGTACACAGAGTGTAGTTCAGTCGCCAGTACACAGAGTGTAGTTCAGTCGCCAGTACACAGAGTGTAGTTCAGTCGCCAGTACACAGAGTGTAGTTCAGTCGCCAGTACACAGAGTGTAGTTCAGTCGCCAGTACACAGAGTGTAGTTCAGTCGCCAGTACACAGAGTGTAGTTCAGTCGCCAGTACACAGAGTGTAGTTCAGTCGCCAGTACACAGAGTGTAGTTCAGTCGCCAGTACACAGAGTGTAGTTCAGTCGCCAGTACACAGAGTGTAGTTCAGTCGCCAGTACACAGAGTGTAGTTCAGTCGCCAGTACACAGAGTGTAGTTCAGTCGCCAGTACACAGAGTGTAGTTCAGTCGCCAGTACACAGAGTGTAGTTCAGTCGCCAGTACACAGAGTGTAGTTCAGTCGCCAGTACACAGAGTGTAGTTCAGTCGCCAGTACACAGAGTGTAGTTCAGTCGCCAGTACACAGAGTGTAGTTCAGTCGCCAGTACACAGAGTGTAGTTCAGTCGCCAGTACACAGAGTGTAGTTCAGTCGCCAGTACACAGAGTGTAGTTCAGTCGCCAGTACACAGAGTGTAGTTCAGTCGCCAGTACACAGAGTGTAGTTCAGTCGCCAGTACACAGAGTGTAGTTCAGTCGCCAGTACACAGAGTGTAGTTCAGTCGCCAGTACACAGAGTGTAGTTCAGTCGCCAGTACACAGAGTGTAGTTCAGTCGCCAGTACACAGAGTGTAGTTCAGTCGCCAGTACACAGAGTGTAGTTCAGTCGCCAGTACACAGAGTGTAGTTCAGTCGCCAGTACACAGAGTGTAGTTCAGTCGCCAGTACACAGAGTGTAGTTCAGTCGCCAGTACACAGAGTGTAGTTCAGTCGCCAGTACACAGAGTGTAGTTCAGTCGCCAGTACACAGAGTGTAGTTCAGTCGCCAGTACACAGAGTGTAGTTCAGTCGCCAGTACACAGAGTGTAGTTCAGTCGCCAGTACACAGAGTGTAGTTCAGTCGCCAGTACACAGAGTGTAGTTCAGTCGCCAGTACACAGAGTGTAGTTCAGTCGCCAGTACACAGAGTGTAGTTCAGTCGCCAGTACACAGAGTGTAGTTCAGTCGCCAGTACACAGAGTGTAGTTCAGTCGCCAGTACACAGAGTGTAGTTCAGTCGCCAGTACACAGAGTGTAGTTCAGTCGCCAGTACACAGAGTGTAGTTCAGTCGCCAGTACACAGAGTGTAGTTCAGTCGCCAGTACACAGAGTGTAGTTCAGTCGCCAGTACACAGAGTGTAGTTCAGTCGCCAGTACACAGAGTGTAGTTCAGTCGCCAGTACACAGAGTGTAGTTCAGTCGCCAGTACACAGAGTGTAGTTCAGTCGCCAGTACACAGAGTGTAGTTCAGTCGCCAGTACACAGAGTGTAGTTCAGTCGCCAGTACACAGAGTGTAGTTCAGTCGCCAGTACACAGAGTGTAGTTCAGTCGCCAGTACACAGAGTGTAGTTCAGTCGCCAGTACACAGAGTGTAGTTCAGTCGCCAGTACACAGAGTGTAGTTCAGTCGCCAGTACACAGAGTGTAGTTCAGTCGCCAGTACACAGAGTGTAGTTCAGTCGCCAGTACACAGAGTGTAGTTCAGTCGCCAGTACACAGAGTGTAGTTCAGTCGCCAGTACACAGAGTGTAGTTCAGTCGCCAGTACACAGAGTGTAGTTCAGTCGCCAGTACACAGAGTGTAGTTCAGTCGCCAGTACACAGAGTGTAGTTCAGTCGCCAGTACACAGAGTGTAGTTCAGTCGCCAGTACACAGAGTGTAGTTCAGTCGCCAGTACACAGAGTGTAGTTCAGTCGCCAGTACACAGAGTGTAGTTCAGTCGCCAGTACACAGAGTGTAGTTCAGTCGCCAGTACACAGAGTGTAGTTCAGTCGCCAGTACACAGAGTGTAGTTCAGTCGCCAGTACACAGAGTGTAGTTCAGTCGCCAGTACACAGAGTGTAGTTCAGTCGCCAGTACACAGAGTGTAGTTCAGTCGCCAGTACACAGAGTGTAGTTCAGTCGCCAGTACACAGAGTGTAGTTCAGTCGCCAGTACACAGAGTGTAGTTCAGTCGCCAGTACACAGAGTGTAGTTCAGTCGCCAGTACACAGAGTGTAGTTCAGTCGCCAGTACACAGAGTGTAGTTCAGTCGCCAGTACACAGAGTGTAGTTCAGTCGCCAGTACACAGAGTGTAGTTCAGTCGCCAGTACACAGAGTGTAGTTCAGTCGCCAGTACACAGAGTGTAGTTCACAGAGTGTAGTTCAGTCGCCAGTACACAGAGTGTAGTTCAGTCGCCAGTACACAGAGTGTAGTTCAGTCGCCAGTACACAGAGTGTAGTTCAGTCGCCAGTACACAGAGTGTAGTTCAGTCGCCAGTACACAGAGTGTAGTTCAGTCGCCAGTACACAGAGTGTAGTTCAGTCGCCAGTACACAGAGTGTAGTTCAGTCGCCAGTACACAGAGTGTAGTTCAGTCGCCAGTACACAGAGTGTAGTTCAGTCGCCAGTACACAGAGTGTAGTTCAGTCGCCAGTACACAGAGTGTAGTTCAGTCGCCAGTACACAGAGTGTAGTTCAGTCGCCAGTACACAGAGTGTAGTTCAGTCGCCAGTACACAGAGTGTAGTTCAGTCGCCAGTACACAGAGTGTAGTTCAGTCGCCAGTACACAGAGTGTAGTTCAGTCGCCAGTACACAGAGTGTAGTTCAGTCGCCAGTACACAGAGTGTAGTTCAGTCGCCAGTACACAGAGTGTAGTTCAGTCGCCAGTACACAGAGTGTAGTTCAGTCGCCAGTACACAGAGTGTAGTTCAGTCGCCAGTACACAGAGTGTAGTTCAGTCGCCAGTACACAGAGTGTAGTTCAGTCGCCAGTACACAGAGTGTAGTTCAGTCGCCAGTACACAGAGTGTAGTTCAGTCGCCAGTACACAGAGTGTAGTTCAGTCGCCAGTACACAGAGTGTAGTTCAGTCGCCAGTACACAGAGTGTAGTTCAGTCGCCAGTACACAGAGTGTAGTTCAGTCGCCAGTACACAGAGTGTAGTTCAGTCGCCAGTACACAGAGTGTAGTTCAGTCGCCAGTACACAGAGTGTAGTTCAGTCGCCAGTACACAGAGTGTAGTTCAGTCGCCAGTACACAGAGTGTAGTTCAGTCGCCAGTACACAGAGTGTAGTTCAGTCGCCAGTACACAGAGTGTAGTTCAGTCGCCAGTACACAGAGTGTAGTTCAGTCGCCAGTACACAGAGTGTAGTTCAGTCGCCAGTACACAGAGTGTAGTTCAGTCGCCAGTACACAGAGTGTAGTTCAGTCGCCAGTACACAGAGTGTAGTTCAGTCGCCAGTACACAGAGTGTAGTTCAGTCGCCAGTACACAGAGTGTAGTTCAGTCGCCAGTACACAGAGTGTAGTTCAGTCGCCAGTACACAGAGTGTAGTTCAGTCGCCAGTACACAGAGTGTAGTTCAGTCGCCAGTACACAGAGTGTAGTTCAGTCGCCAGTACACAGAGTGTAGTTCAGTCGCCAGTACACAGAGTGTAGTTCAGTCGCCAGTACACAGAGTGTAGTTCATTCGCCAGTACACAGAGTGTAGTTCATTCGCCAGTACACAGAGTGTAGTTCAGTCGCCAGTACACAGAGTGTAGTTCATTCGCCAGTACACAGAGTGTAGTTCAGTCGCCAGTACACAGAGTGTAGTTCAGTCGCCAGTACACAGAGTGTAGTTCAGTCGCCAGTACACAGTCGCCAGTACACAGAGTAGTTCAGTCGCCAGTACACAGAGTGTAGTTCAGTCGCCAGTACACAGAGTGTAGTTCAGTCGCCAGTACACAGAGTGTAGTTCAGTCGCCAGTACACAGAGTGTAGTTCAGTCGCCAGTACACAGAGTGTAGTTCAGTCGCCAGTACACAGAGTGTAGTTCAGTCGCCAGTAACCAGAGTGTAGTTCAGTCGCCAGTACACAGAGTGTAGTTCAGTCGCCAGTACGCAGAGTGTAGTTCAGTCGCCAGTACACAGAGTGTAGTTCAGTCGCCAGTACACAGAGTGTAGTTCAGTCGCCAGTACACAGAGTGTAGTTCAGTCGCCAGTACACAGAGTGTAGTTCAGTCGCCAGTACACAGAGTGTAGTTCAGTCGCCAGTACACAGAGTGTAGTTCAGTCGCCAGTACACAGAGTGTAGTTCAGTCGCCAGTACACAGAGTGTAGTTCAGTCGCCAGTACACAGAGTGTAGTTCAGTCGCCAGTACGCAGAGTGTAGTTCAGTCGCCAGTACACAGAGTGTAGTTCAGTCGCCAGTACACAGAGTGTAGTTCAGTCGCCAGTATGCAGAGTGTAGTTCAGTCGCCAGTATGCAGAGTGTAGTTCAGTCGCCAGTACACAGAGTGTAGTTCAGTCGCCAGTATGCAGAGTGTAGTTCAGTCGCCAGTACACAGAGTGTAGTTCAGTCGCCAGTACACAGAGTGTAGTTCAGTCGCCAGTACACAGAGTGTAGTTCAGTCGCCAGTACACAGAGTGTAGTTCAGTCGCCAGTACACAGAGTGTAGTTCAGTCGCCAGTACACAGAGTGTAGTTCAGTCGCCAGTACACAGAGTGTAGTTCAGTCGCCAGTACACAGAGTGTAGTTCAGTCGCCAGTACACAGAGTGTAGTTCAGTCGCCAGTACACAGAGTGTAGTTCAGTCGCCAGTACACAGAGTGTAGTTCAGTCGCCAGTACACAGAGTGTAGTTCAGTCGCCAGTACACAGAGTGTAGTTCAGTCGCCAGTACACAGAGTGTAGTTCAGTCGCCAGTACACAGAGTGTAGTTCAGTCGCCAGTGTTTATCACATAAGTTATCCAACCTACTGAAATGTGGCGCGCCGTGACCTGGAGTTTACCTGGAGTTTACCTGGAGAGAGTTTCGGGGGTCAACGCCCCCGCGGCCCGGTCTGTGACCAGGCCTCCTGGTGGATCAGCGCCTGATCAACCAGGCTGTTGCTGCTGGCTGCACGCAAACCAACGTACGAGCCACAGCCCGGCTGATCAGGAACTGACTTTAGGTGCTTGTCCAGTGCCAGCTTGAAGACTGCCAGGGGTCTGTTGGTAATCCCCCTTATGTGTGCTGGGAGGCAGTTGAACAGTCTCGGGCTCCTGACACTTATTGTATGGTCTCTTAACGTGCTAGTGACACCCCTGTTGTTGTTGTTGTTGTGTGCTGGGAGGCAGTTGAACAGTCTCGGGCCCCTGACACTTATTGTATGGTCTCTTAACGTGCTGTTGTTGTTGTTGTTGTGTGCTGGGAGGCAGTTGAACAGTCTCGGGCCCCTGACACTTATTGTATGGTCTCTTAACGTGCTGTTGTTGTTGTTGTTGTGTGCTGGGAGGCAGTTGAACAGTCTCGGGCCCCTGACACTTATTGTATGGTCTCTTAACGTGCTAGTGACACCCCTGTTGTTGTTGTTGTTGTGTGCTGGGAGGCAGTTGAACAGTCTCGGGCCCCTGACCGTAGACGTTCACAGAACAGAATTTGCGTGTTACTCAGGAATAAGTTATTGACCTTATAGGAGTGTCATGATTTTTGCACACGTTATTCAGGAATGATGGTTCTATGTAATTTCTTGGTTGATTTGTGATATTTTGCTTGTACTGGTTTTTTCTCCAAAAATAATCATTAAATAAAACTTCAGCATTTTTTTATGCAATATATTGACATTTCGCTCAAATTAGCCTGAAATATAATATCTGGCCCTTTATCTTTCATCTGATGTCAACATTGTACGTCTTACCAGTTTTGTATAAAAGATTGATGCCCTATAACATAGGGGTTACACTTATTTTTTCGGTCGTCTTTCCTTCGTTCTATCCCACTTGCTTTCCTTCTGCCCATCTTCCAATCTCACATTCCTTTTTTCATTCCTTGTGTTTCATAGACCTTCTATCCCTTCTATCCATCATATCCCATCTTCCTTCTATCCCTACTATCCCACACTCACTCCAGTAGTTTACACTTGCCAAGGTTTGGTAAACACAATTATACATCTGTTTACATCACTTATGTATTTCTCAGTATACTCAGATAACTAGCACATTGGAGAGAAAAGCTTATGACGACTTTTCGGTCCGACTTGTACCATTTACAAAGTCACAGTGACTTTGTAAATTGTGACTTTGTAAATTCTGACTTTGTAAATTGTGACTTTGTAAATTGTGACTTTGTAAATTGTGACTTTGTAAATTGTGACTTTGTAAATTGTGACTTTGTAAATTATGGCTTTGTAAATTGTGACTTTGTAAATTTTGACTTTGTAAATTGAGGCATTGTAAATTGTGACTTTGTAAATTGTGACTTTGTAAATTCAGGCATTGTAAATTGTGACTTTGTAAATTGTGTCTTTGTAAATTGAGACTTTGTAAATTGTGACTTTGTAAATTGTGACTTTGTAAATTGTGACTTTGTAAATTCAGGCATGGTAAATTGTGACTTTGTAAATTGTGACTTTGTAAATTGTGATTTGTAAATTGTGACTTTGTAAATTGTGGCTTTGTAAATTGTGACTTTGTAAATTGTGACTTTGTAAATTTTGACTTTGTAAATTGAGGCATTGTAAATTGTGACTTTGTAAATTGTGACTTTGTAAATTGTGGCTTTGTAAATTGTGGCTTTGTAAATTGTGGCTTTGTAAATTGTGACTTTGCAAATTGTGACTTTGTAAATTCAGGCATTGTAAATTGTGACTTTGTAAATTGTGACTTTGTAAATTTTGACTTTGTAAATTGAGGCATTGTAAATTGTGACTTTGTAAATTGTGACTTTGTAAATTCAGGCATTGTAAATTGTGACTTTGTAAATTGTGACTTTGTAAATTGTGACTTTGTAAATTGTGACTTTGTAAATTGTGGCTTTGTAAATTCAGGCATTGTAAATTGTGACTTTGTAAATTGTGACTTTAAAAATTGTGATTTGTAAATTGTGACTTTGTAAATTGTGACTTTGTAAATTTTGACTTTGTAAATTGAGGCATTGTAAATTGTGACTTTGTAAATTGTGACTTTGTAAATTGTGGCTTTGTAAATTGTGGCTTTGTAAATTGTGGCTTTGTAAATTGGGGCTTTGTAAATTGTGACTTTGTAAATTGTGACTTTGCAAATTGTGACTTTGTAAATTCAGGCATTGTAAATTGTGACTTTGTAAATTGTGACTTTGTAAATTCAGGCAATGTAAATTGTGACTTTGTAAATTGTGACTTTGTAAATTGAGGCATTGTAAATTGTGACTTTGTAAATTGTGACTTTGTAAATTGTGGCTTTGTAAATTGTGGCTTTGTAAATTGTGGCTTTGTATATTGAGACTTTGTAAATTGTGACTTTGCAAATTGTGACTTTGTAAATTCAGGCATTGTAAATTGTGACTTTGTAAATTATGACTTTGTAAATTGTGACTTTGTAAATTGTGTCTTTGTAAATTGTGACTTTATAAATTGTGACTTTGTAAATTCAGGCATTGTAAATTGTGACTTTGTAAATTGTGACTTTGTAAATTGTGACATTGTAAATTGTGATTTGTAAATTGTGACTTTGTAAATTGTGACTTTGTAAATTTTGACTTTGTAAATTGAGGCATTGTAAATTGTGACTTCGTAAATTGTGACTTTGTAAATTCAGGCATTGTAAATTGTGACTTTGTAAATTATGGCTTTGTAAATTGTGACTTTGTAAATTGTGACTTTGTAAATTTTGTCTTTGTAAATTGTGACTTTGTAAATTGTGACTTTGTAAATTGTGACTTTGTAAATTCAGGCATTGTAAATTGTGACATTGTAAATTGTGACTTTGTGATTTGTAAATTGTGACTTTGTAAATTGTGGCTTTGTAAATTGTGACTTTGTAAATTTTGACTTTGTAAATTGAGGCATTGTAAATTGTGACTTTGTAAATTGTGACTTTGTAAATTGTGGCTTTGTAAATTGTGGCTTTGTAAATTGTGGCTTTGTAAATTGTGGCTTTGTAAATTGTGACTTTGTAAATTGTGACTTTGCAAATTGTGACTTTGTAAATTCAGGCATCGTGAATTGTGACTTTGTAAATTGTTCCTTTGTAAATTGTGACTTTGTAAATTGAGGCATTGTAAATTGTGACTTTGTAAATTGTGGCTTTGTAAATTGTGGCTTTGTAAATTGTGGCTTTGTAAATTGTGACTTTGTAAATTGTGACTTTGTAAATTGGGGCATTGTAAATTGTGACTTTGTAAATTGTGACTTTGTAAATTGTGACTTTGTAAATTGTGACTTTGTAAATTGTGACTTTGTAAATTGTGACTTTGTAAATTGTGACTTTGTAAATTGTGACTTTGTAAATTATGACTTTGTAAATTGTGTCTTTGTAAATTGTGACTTTGTAAATTCAGGCATTGTAAATTGTGACTTTGTAAATTATGACTTTGTAAATTGTGTCTTTGTAAATTGTGACTTTGCAAATTGTAAACTGTATTGTTCCTGAATATCATACCATATTTTCTTTTTGTTCAGAGTAAGAAAGTGTGACCTGATCTTCCTCTGTGTAGGTACAAATCTAACGTAAAATAGAAGGAATTGTTTATTTAATTCCGGTAGGTTTGAAACTTTCTAATTTGATGTCACAACTAAACATTTTTGATACATCATATTTCTCCAGAACAATAAGAAACAGGCCTACCAAACTGAATAATTATTTAATTTGATAGGCCTGTAATTAAACATACCTTTAAAATATATTCAAAGATTACCATGCATTTTTTTTTAATTCTCTGTTGCCCTGTAATACCTACAATAAAATTATAAATATTAAGGTGAATAAAATCAATGTATTCCTGTATATTGTATCAAATTCTTATTTACAGCCAAACAGCTGTAATATAATCATAACGAAAGCTAAACCCATAAGGGTATAGCTTTCGTTATGATTATATTACAGTACAACAACATCCGAAAAACTCACCCTTGTTATAACTCATAAAATTATTGCACATTCGTGAAACAGAATTATTCCTTCCTAAAACCAGACTGGTTTTTGTCAAGAAGGTTCTATCTGGGTTAGAAGTGCGAGTAGATCTATAACTCACTATGATAACATGAACGTAGATAAGTATGTTTGTGGAGCAACTTGCAATGTGAACAGACTGACTGATGTTGTGGTGGCCAGGCTTAGGCTTGGTTACAAGTACTGACTGATGTTGTAGTGGCCAGGCTTAGGCTTAGTTACAAGTACTGACTGATGTTGTAGTGGCCAGGCTTAGGCTTAGTTACAAGTACTGACTGATATTGTAGTGGCCAGGTTTAGGCTTGGTAACACGTACTGACTGATGTTGTTTTGGCCAGACATAGGCTTGGTTACAAGTACTGACTGATGTTGTAGTCACCAGGCTTAGGCTTGGTTACAAGTACTGACTGATATTGTAGTGGCCAGGTTTAGGCTTGGTAACACGTACTGACTGATGTTGTTTTGGCCAGACATAGGCTTGGTTACAAGTACTGACTGATGTTGTTGTGGCCAGACATAGGCTTAGTTACAAGTACTGACTGATGTTGTAGTGGCCAGGCTTAGGCTTAGTTACAAGTACTGACTGATGTTGTAGTGGCCAGGCTTAGGCTTGGTTACAAGTATTGACTGATGTTGTAGTGGACAGGCTTACGCTTGGTTACAAGTACTGACTGATGTTGTAGTGGCCAGACTTAGGCTTGGTTACAAGTACTGACTGATGTAGTGGCCAGGCTTAAGCTTGGTTACAAGTTCTGACTGATGTTGTAGTGGCCAAGCTTAGGCTTGGTTACAAGTACTGACTGATGTTGTAGTGGTCAGGCTTAGGCTTGGATACAAATTGTGATTGATGTTGTAGCAGCCAGGCTTAAGCTTGCTTACAAATAGTGATTGATTATGTGGCCAGGCCTTGGCTTCGTTACAAGTACTGACTGATGTTGTTGTGGCCAGGCTTAGGCTTGGTTACAAATACTGATTGATGTTGTAGTGGCCAGGCTTAGGCTTGGTTACAAGTACTGACGGATGTTGTAGTGGCCAGGCTTAGGCTTGGTTACAAGTACTGACTGATGTTGTAGTGGCCAGGCTTAGGCTTGGTTACAAGTACTGACTGATGTTGTAGTGGCAAGACTTAGGCGTGGTTTCAAGTACTGACTGATGTTGTAGTGGCCAGACTTAGGCTTGGTTGTAAGTACTGACTGATATTGTAGGGGCCAGACTTAGGCTTGGTTACAAGTACTGACTGATATTGTAGTGGGCAGACTTAGGCTTGGTTACAAGTACTGACTGATGTTGTAGTGGCCATGCTTAGGCTTGGTTACAAGTACTGACTGAAGTTGTAGTGGCCAGGCTTAGGCTTGGTTACAAGTGCTGACTAATGTTGTAGTGGCCAGACTTAGGCTTGGTTACAAGTACTGGCTGATGTTGTAGTGGCCAGGCTTAGGCTTGGTTACAAGTACTGGCTGACGTTGTAGTGGCAAGGCTTAGGCTTGGTTACAAGTACTGACTGATGTTGTAGTTTCCAGGCTTAGGCTTGGTTACAAGTACTGACTGATGTTGTAGTGGCCAGGCTTAGCCTTGGTTACAAGTACTGACTGATGTTGTAGTGGCCAGGCTTAGCCTTGGTTACAAGTACTGACTGATGTTGTAGTGGTCAGGCTTAGGCTTGGTTACAAGTACTGTCTGATATTGTAGTGGCCAGGCTTAGGCTTGGTTACAAGTACTGACTGATATTGTAATGGCCAAGCTTAGGCTTGGTTACAAGTACTGACTGATGTTATAGTGGCCAGGCTTAGC
>NW_027195703.1:32500-67500 GCF_038502225.1 Cherax quadricarinatus
TGGGCACCTCTCATGTCACACGTCACGCCGGGTGTGGACACCTCTCATGTCACACGTCACGCCGGGTGTGGGCACCTCTCATGTCACACGTCACACCGGGTGTGGACACCTCTCATGTCACACGTCACGCCGGGTGTGGGCACCTCTCATGTCACACGTCACACCGGGTGTGGGCACCTCTCATGTCACACGTCACGCCGCATGTGGACACCTCTCATGTCACACGTCACGCCGGGTGTGGGCACCTCTCATGTCACACGTCACGCCGGGTGTGGACACCTTTCATGTCACACGTCACACCGGGTATGGGCACCTCTCATGTCACACGTCACACCGGGTGTGGACACCCTTCATGTCACACGTCACAACGGGTGTAAACACCTTTCATGTCACACATCACGCCGGGTATGGACACCTCTGTGACACGTCACACCGGGTGTGGACACACACATCACACCGGGTGTGGGAACTCACGCCACACCAGGTGTGGACACACATCACACCAGGTGTGGACACACACGTCACACCAGGTGTGGACACACACGTCACACCAGGTGTGGACACACGTCACACCAGGTATGGACACACACGTCACACCAGGTGTGGACACACACGTCACACCAGGTATGGACACACACATCACACCAGGTATGGACACACACGTCACACCAGGTATGGACACACGTCACACCAGGTATGGACACACGTCACACCAGGTATGGACACACACATCACACCAGGTGTGGACACACACGTCACACCAGGTATGGACACACGTCACACCAGGTATGGACACACACGTCACACCAGGTATGGACACACACGTCACACCAGGTATGGACACACGCGTCACACCAGGTATGGACACACGTCACACCAGGTATGGACACACACGTCACACCAGGTATGGACACACGTCACACCAGGTATGGACACACGTCACACCAGGTATGGACACACACGTCACACCAGGTGTGGGGTGACCATCAGATGAATAATGAATAAGGGATATTAGCTCATCAAAATTCACCTAACAATTATTCAGACTAACTCATTATCTCGTCATCAAACTGTAACTATCAATTTCCCAGGTGATTCATCAATATCATCAAACTGTAACTATCAATTTCCCAGGTGATTCATCAATATCATCAAACTGTAACTATCAATTTCCCAGGTGATTCATCAATATCATCAAACTGTAACTATCAATTTCCCAGGTGATTCATCAATATCATCAAACTGTAACTATCAATTTCCCAGGTGATTCATCAATATCATCAAACTGTAACTATCAATTTCCCAGGTGATTCATCAATATCATCAAACTGTAACTATCAATTTCCCAGGTGATTCATCAATATCATCAACACTTTGCAACTTATAAATTTCTGTTATTTTATTTATCTGGAAACGCTAGAGCCGTCTATTGTCTAAAGCTGTCTATTTTGTCTAAAACCGTCTATTTTTGTCCAAATCTATTGTCTAAACCGTCTATTTTTTAAACCTGTTGTCTAAAGCTGTTTATTTTATTTAAAACCAACTATTTTGTCTAAATCCGTTGTCTAAAGCTGTGGTCTAAAGCCGTCTATTTTGTCTAAATCCATTGTCTAAAGCTTAACATTTTAATAAAAGAATAATTGGAATCTGTCAGAAGGTTTTAGCTGAGGCAGACGTCAGTCGGTGACTGTCAGTCTGTGACTGTCAGACTGTGACTGTCAGACTGTGGCTGTCAGCCTGTGACTGTCAGACTGTGACTGTCAGACTGTGGCTGTCGGTCTGTGACTGTCGGTCTGTGACCGTCAGTCTGTGACTGTCAGACTGTGACTGTCAGACTGTGACTGTCAGCCTGTGACTGTCAGACTGTGACTGTCAGACTGTGGCTGTCGGTCTGTGACTGTCGGTCTGTGACCGTCAGTCTGTGACTGTCAGACTGTGACTGTCAGACTGTGACTGTCAGACTGTGACTGTCAGACTGTGACTGTCAGACTGTGGCTGTCGGTCTGTGACTGTCGGTCTGTGACCGTCAGTCTGTGACTGTCAGACTGTGACTGTCAGACTGTGGCTGTCGGTCTGTGACTGTCGGTCTGTGACCGTCAGTCTGTGACTGTCAGACTGTGACTGTCAGACCGTGACTGTCAGACTGTGGCTGTCAGTCTGTGACTGTCAGACTGTGACTGTCAGCCTGTGACTGTCAGTCTGTGACTGTCAGACTGTGACTGTCAGCCTGTGACTGTCAGACTGTGACTGTCAGACTGTGGCAGTCGGTCTGTGACTGTCGGTCTGTGACCGTCAGTCTGTGACTGTCAGACTGTGACTGTCAGACTGTGGCTGTCGGTCTGTGACTGTCGGTCTGTGACCGTCAGTCTGTGACTGTCAGACTGTGACTGTCAGACTGTGACTGTCAGACTGTGGCTGTCAGCCTGTGACTGTCAGACTGTGACTGTCAGCCTGTGACTGTCAGACTGTGACTGTCAGACTGTGACTGTCAGACTGTGACTGTCAGACTGTGACTGTCAGCCTGTGACTGTCAGACTGTGACTGTCAGACTGTGACTGTCAGACTGTGACTGTCAGACTGTGACTGTCAGACTGTGACTGTCAGCCTGTGACTGTCAGACTGTGACTGTCAGACTGTCTCACTACTTAACCTGTCAACATTGTATATATGTCGTGCTGAATAGGTAAAACTTTCGATTTTGGCTTAAATAGCAAAGTTCTTCTTGCCGAATAAGGCAAGTGACTTATTTCCATTGGATCACTGTTAATATTTTATTATCGTAATATAAAGGAAATATACCAGGAATAATATATTATATGTTATTTATATTTGTGTTAGGTTAAAAGTATTCTTTCTGTCCCTACATTACTTAGGTACCTTTCTGTCCCTACATTACTTAGGTACCTTTCTGTCCCTACATTACTTAGGTACCTTTCTGTCCCTACATTACTTAGGTACCTTTCTGTCCCTACATTACTTAGGTACCTTTCTGTCCCTACATTACTTAGGTACCTTTCTGTCCCTACATTACTTAGGTACCTTTCTGTCCCTACATTACTTAGGTACCTTTCTGTCCCTACATTACTTAGGTACCTTTCTGTCCCTACATTACTTAGGTACCTTTCTGTCGCTACATTACTTAGGTACCTTTCTGTCCCTACATTACTTAGGTACCTTTCTGTCCCTACATTACTTAGGTACCTTTCTGTCCCTACATTACTTAGGTACCTTTCTGTCCCTACATTACTTAGGTACCTTTCTGTCCCTACATTACTTAGGTACCTTTCTGTCCCTACATTACTTAGGTACCTTTCTGTCCCTACATTACTTAGGTACCTTTCTGTCCCTACATTACTTAGGTACCTTTCTGTCCCTAGATTATTAGGTACCTTTCTGTCGCTACATTACTTAGGTACCTTTCTGTCCCTACATTATTAGGTACCTTTCTGTCGCTACATTACTTAGGTACCTTTCTGTCCCTACATTACTTAGGTACCTTTCTGTCCCTACATTACTTAGGTACCTTTCTGTCCCTACATTACTTAGGTACCTTTCTGTCCCTAGATTATTAGGTACCTTTCTGTCGCTACATTACTTAGGTACCTTTCTGTCCCTACATTACTTAGGTACCTTTCTGTCGCTACATTACTTAGGTACCTTTCTGTCCCTACATTACTTAGGTACCTTTCTGTCCCTACATTACTTAGGTACCTTTCTGTCCCTACATTACTTAGGTACCTTTCTGTCCCTAGATTATTAGGTACCTTTCTGTCGCTACATTACTTAGGTACCTTTCTGTCCCTACATTACTTAGGTACCTTTCTGTCGCTACATTACTTAGGTACCTTTCTGTCCCTACATTACTTAGGTACCTTTCTGTCCCTACATTACTTAGGTACCTTTCTGTCCCTACATTACTTAGGTACCTTTCTGTCCCTAGATTATTAGGTACCTTTCTGTCGCTACATTACTTAGGTACCTTTCTGTCCCTACATTATTAGGTACCTTTCTGTCCCTACATTACTTAGGTACCTTTCTGTCCCTACATTACTTAGGTACCTTTCTGTCCCTACATTATTAGGTACCTTTCTGTCCCTACATTACTTAGGTACCTTTCTGTCCCTACATTATTAGGTACCTTTCTGTCGCTACATTACTTATGTACCTTTCTGTCCCTACATTATTAGGTACCTTTCTGTCGCTACATTACTTAGGTACCTTTCTGTCCCTACATTATTAGGTACCTTTCTGTCCCTACATTACTTAGGTACCTTTCTGTCGCTATATTACTTAGGTACCTTTCTGTCCCTACATTACTTAGGTACCTTTCTGTCGCTACATTACTTAGGTACCTTTCTGTCGCTACATTACTTAGGTACCTTTCTGTCCCTACATTACTTAGGTACCTTTCTGCCGCTACATTACTTAGGTACCTTTCTGCCGCTACATTACTTAGGTACCTTTCTGCCGCTACATTACTTAGGTACCTTTCTGTCCCTACATTACTTAGGTACCTTTCTGTCGCTACATTACTTAGGTACCTTTCTGCCGCTACATTACTTAGGTACCTTTCTGCCGCTACATTACTTAGGTACCTTTCTGCCGCTACATTACTTGGGTACCTTTCTGTCGCTACATTACTTAGGTACCTTTCTGTCGCTACATTATTAGGTACCTTTCTGTCCCTACATTACTTAGGTACCTTTCTGTCCCTACATTATTAGGTACCTTTCTGTCGCTACATTATTAGGTACCTTTCTGTCGCTACATTACTTAGGTACCTTTCTGCCGCTACATTACTTAGGTACCTTTCTGCCGCTACATTACTTAGGTACCTTTCTGCCGCTACATTACTTAGGTACCTTTCTGTCGCTACATTATTAGGTACCTTTCTGTCGCTACATTACTTAGGTACCTTTCTGTCCCTACATTACTTAGGTACCTTTCTGTCCCTACATTATTAGGTACCTTTCTGTCGCTACATTATTAGGTACCTTTCTGTCGCTACATTACTTAGGTACCTTTCTGCCGCTACATTACTTAGGTACCTTTCTGTCGCTACATTACTTAGGTACCTTTCTGCCGCTACATTACTTAGGTACCTTTCTGCCGCTACATTACTTAGGTACCTTTCTGCCGCTACATTACTTAGGTACCTTTCTGTCGCTACATTACTTAGGTACCTTTCTGTCGCTACATTATTAGGTACCTTTCTGTCGCTACATTATTAGGTACCTTTCTGTCGCTACATTATTAGGTACCTTTCTGTCCCTACATTATTAGGTACCTTTCTGTCGCTACATTATTAGGTACCTTTCTGTCCCTACATTACTTAGGTACCTTTCTGTCGCTACATTACTTAGGTACCTTTCTGTCGCTACATTACTTAGGTACCTTTCTGCCGCTACATTACTTAGGTACCTTTCTGTCGCTACATTACTTAGGTACCTTTCTGCCGCTACATTACTTAGGTACCTTTCTGTCGCTACATTACTTAGGTACCTTTCTGCCGCTACATTACTTAGGTACCTTTCTGCCGCTACATTACTTAGGTACCTTTCTGCCGCTACATTACTTAGGTACCTTTCTGTCGCTACATTACTTAGGTACCTTTCTGTCGCTACATTACTTAGGTACCTTTCTGTCGCTACATTACTTAGGTACCTTTCTGTCGCTACATTACTTAGGTACCTTCCTGTCGCTACATTACTTAGGTACCTTTCTGTCGCTACATTACTTAGGTACCTTTCTGTCGCTACATTACTTAGGTACCTTTCTGTCGCTACATTACTTAGGTACCTTCCTGTCGCTACATTACTTAGGTACCTTTCTGTCGCTACATTACTTAGGTACCTTTCTGTCGCTACATTACTTAGGTACCTTTCTGTCGCTACCTTACTTAGGTACCTTTCTGCCGCTAAATTACTTAGGTACTTTTCTGTCGCTACATTACTTAGGTACCTATCTGTCGCTACATTACTTAGGTACCTTCCTGTCGCTACATTACTTAGGTCCCTTTCTTTCGCTACATTACTTAGGTACCTTTCTGTCGCTACATTACTTAGGTACCTTTCTGTCGCTACATTACTTAGGTACCTTTCTGTCGCTACATTACTTAGGTACCTTTCTGTCCCTACATTACTTAGGTACTTTTCTGTCGCTACATTACTTAGGTACTTTTCTGTCGCTATATTACTTAGGTACCTTTCTGTCGCTACATTACTTAGGTACCTTTCTGTCGCTACATTACTTAGGTACCTTTCTGTCGCTACCTTACTTAGGTACCTTTCTGTCGCTACATTACTTAGGTACCTTTCTGCCGCTAAATTACTTAGGTACCTTTCTGTCGCTACATTACTTAGGTACTTTTCTGTCGCTACATTACTTAGGTACCATTCTGTCGCTGCATTACTTAGGTACCTTTCTGTTGCTACATTACTTAGGTACCTATCTGTCGCTACATTACTTAGGTACCTTCCTGTCGCTACATTACTTAGGTCCCTTTCTTTCGCTACATTACTTAGGTACCTTTCTGTCGCTACATTACTTAGGTACCTTTCTGTCGCTACATTACTTAGGTACCTTTCTGTCGCTACATTACTTAGGTACCTTTCTGTCGCTACATTACTTAGGTACCTTTCTGTCGCTACATTACTTAGGTACCTTTCTGTCGCTACATTACTTAGGTACCTTTCTGTCGCTACATTACTTAGGTACCTTTCTGTCGCTACATTACTTAGGTACTTTTCTGTCGCTACATTACTTAGGTACTTTCTGTCGCTATATTACTTAGGTACCTTTCTGTCGCTACATTACTTAGGTACCTTTCTGTCGCTACATTACTTAGGTACCATTCTGTCGCTACATTACTTAGGTACCTTTCTGTTGCTACATTACTTAGGTACCTTTCTGTCGCTACATTACTTAGGTACCTTCCTGTCGCTACATTACTTAGGTACCTTTCTGTCGCTACATTACTTAGGTACCTTTCTGTCGCTACATTACTTAGGTACCTTTCTGTCGCTACATTACTTAGGTACCTTTCTGTCGCTACATTACTTAGGTACCTTTCTGTCGCTACATTACTTAGGTACTTTTCTGTCGCTACATTACTTAGATACTTTTCTGTCGCTATATTACTTAGGTACCTTTCTGTCGCTACATTACTTAAGTACTTTTCTGTCGCTACATTACTTAGGTACCTTTCTGTCGCTACATTACTTAGGTACCATTCTGTCGCTACATTACTTAGGTACCTTTCTGTTGCTACATTACTTAGGTACCTATCTGTCGCTACATTACTTAGCTACCTTCCTGTCGCTACATTACTTAGGTCCCTTTCTTTCGCTACATTACTTAGGTACCTTTCTGTCGCTACATTACTTAGGTACCTTTCTGTCGCTACATTACTTAGGTACTTTTCTGTCGCTACATTACTTAGGTACTTTTCCGTCGGTATATTACTTAGGTACCTTTCTGTCGCTACATTACTTAGGTACCTTTCTGTCGCTACATTACTTAGGTACCTTTCTGTCGCTACCTTACTTAGGTACCTTTCTGTCACTACATTACTTAGGTACCTTTCTGTCGCTACATTACTTAGGTACTTTTCTGTCGCTATATTACTTAGGTACCTTTCTGTCGCTACATTACTTAGGTACCTTTCTGTCGCTACATTACTTAGGTACCTTTCTGTCGCTACATTACTTAGGTACCTTTCTGTCGCTACATTACTTAGGTACTTTTCTGTCGCTATATTACTTAGGTACCTTTCTGTCGCTACATTACTTAGGTACCTTTCTGTCGCTACATTACTTAGGTACCTTTCTGTCGCTACATTACTTAGGTACCTTTCTGTCGCTACATTACTTAGGTACCTTTCTGTCGCTACATTACTTAGGTACCTTTCTGTCGCTACCTTACTTAGGTACCTTTCTGTCGCTACATTACTTAGGTACCTTTCTGTCGCTACATTACTTAGGTACCTTTCTGTCGCTACATTACTTACGTACCTTTCTGTCGCTACATTACTTAGGTACCTTTCTGTCGCTACATTACTTAGGTACCTTTCTGTCGCTACATTACTTAGGTACCTTTCTGTCGCTACATTACTTAGGTACCTTTCTGTCGCTACATTACTTAGGTACCTTTCTGTCGCTACATTACTTAGGTACCTTTCTGTCGCTACATTACTTTACCTTTCTGGCTACATTACTTAGGTTTCCTGTCGCTACATTACTTAGGTACCTTTCTGTCGCTACATTACTTAGGTACCTTTCTGTCGCTACATTACTTAGGTACCTTTCTGTCGCTACATTACTTAGTACTTTTCTGTCGCTACATTACTTAGGTTTCTGTCGCTACATTACTTAGGTACGCTACATTCTGTCGCTACATTACTTAGGTACCTTTCTGTCGCTACATTACTTAGGTACCTTTCTGTCGCTACATTACTTAGGTACCTTTCTGTCGCTACATTACTTAGGTACCTTTCTGTCCCTACATTACTTAGGTACTTTTCTGTCGCTACATTACTTAGGTACTTTTCTGTCGCTATATTACTTAGGTACCTTTCTGTCGCTACATTACTTAGGTACCTTTCTGTCGCTACATTACTTAGGTACCTTTCTGTCGCTACCTTACTTAGGTACCTTTCTGTCGCTACATTACTTAGGTACCTTTCTGTCGCTACATTACTTAGGTACCTTTCTGTCGCTACATTACTTAGGTACTTTTCTGTCGCTACATTACTTAGGTACCATTCTGTCGCTGCATTACTTAGGTACCTTTCTGTTGCTACATTACTTAGGTACCTATCTGTCGCTACATTACTTAGGTACCTTCCTGTCGCTACATTACTTAGGTCCCTTTCTTTCGCTACATTACTTAGGTACCTTTCTGTCGCTACATTACTTAGGTACCTTTCTGTCGCTACATTACTTAGGTACCTTTCTGTCGCTACATTACTTAGGTACCTTTCTGTCGCTACATTACTTAGGTACCTTTCTGTCGCTACATTACTTAGGTACCTTTCTGTCGCTACATTACTTAGGTACCTTTCTGTCGCTACATTACTTAGGTACCTTTCTGTCGCTACATTACTTAGGTACTTTTCTGTCGCTACATTACTTAGGTACTTTTCTGTCGCTATATTACTTAGGTACCTTTCTGTCGCTACATTACTTAGGTACCTTTCTGTCGCTACATTACTTAGGTACCATTCTGTCGCTACATTACTTAGGTACCTTTCTGTTGCTACATTACTTAGGTACCTTTCTGTCGCTACATTACTTAGGTACCTTCCTGTCGCTACATTACTTAGGTACCTTTCTGTCGCTACATTACTTAGGTACCTTTCTGTCGCTACATTACTTAGGTACCTTTCTGTCGCTACATTACTTAGGTACCTTTCTGTCGCTACATTACTTAGGTACCTTTCTGTCGCTACATTACTTAGGTACTTTTCTGTCGCTACATTACTTAGGTACTTTTCTGTCGCTATATTACTTAGGTACCTTTCTGTCGCTACATTACTTAAGTACTTTTCTGTCGCTACATTACTTAGGTACCTTTCTGTCGCTACATTACTTAGGTACCATTCTGTCGCTACATTACTTAGGTACCTTTCTGTTGCTACATTACTTAGGTACCTATCTGTCGCTACATTACTTAGCTACCTTCCTGTCGCTACATTACTTAGGTCCCTTTCTTTCGCTACATTACTTAGGTACCTTTCTGTCGCTACATTACTTAGGTACCTTTCTGTCGCTACATTACTTAGGTACTTTTCTGTCGCTACATTACTTAGGTACTTTTCCGTCGGTATATTACTTAGGTACCTTTCTGTCGCTACATTACTTAGGTACCTTTCTGTCGCTACATTACTTAGGTACCTTTCTGTCGCTACCTTACTTAGGTACCTTTCTGTCACTACATTACTTAGGTACCTTTCTGTCGCTACATTACTTAGGTACTTTTCTGTCGCTATATTACTTAGGTACCTTTCTGTCGCTACATTACTTAGGTACCTTTCTGTCGCTACATTACTTAGGTACCTTTCTGTCGCTACCTTACTTAGGTACCTTTCTGTCGCTACATTACTTAGGTACTTTTCTGTCGCTATATTACTTAGGTACCTTTCTGTCGCTACATTACTTAGGTACCTTTCTGTCGCTACATTACTTATGTACCTTTCTGTCGCTACATTACTTAGGTACCTTTCTGTCGCTACATTACTTAGGTACCTTTCTGTCGCTACATTACTTAGGTACCTTTCTGTCGCTACCTTACTTAGGTACCTTTCTGTCGCTACATTACTTAGGTACCTTTCTGTCGCTACATTACTTAGGTACCTTTCTGTCGCTACATTACTTACGTACCTTTCTGTCGCTACCTTACTTAGGTACCATTCTGTCGCTACATTACTTAGGTACCTTTCTGTCGCTACATTACTTAGGTACCTTTCTGTCGCTACATTACTTAGGTACCTTTCTGTCGCTACATTACTTAGGTACCTTTCTGTCGCTATATTACTTAAGTACCTTTCTGTCGCTACATTTCTTAGGTACCTTTCTGTTGCTACAATACTTAGGTACCTTTCTGTCGCTACATTACTTAGGTACCTTTCTGTCGCTACATTACTTAGGTACCTTTCTGTCGCTACATTACTTAGGTACCTTTCTGTCGCTACATTACTTAGGTACTTTTCTGTTGCTACATTACTTAGGTACCTTTCTGTCGCTACATTACTTAGGTACCTTTCTGTCGCTACATTACTTAGGTACCTTCCTGTCGCTACATTACTTAGGTACCTTTCTGTCGCTACATTAATTAGTTACCTTTCTGTCGCTACATTAATTAGTTACCTCTCAGTCACTACATCATTTAGGCATCTTTCTGTCGCTACATTAATTAGGTACCTTTTTGTCGCTACATTAATTAGGTACATTTTGTCGCTACATTAATTAGGTACCTTTCTGTCACTACATCAATTAGGTATCTTTCTGTCGCTACATTAATTAGATACCATTCTGTCGCTACATTAATTAGGTACCATTCTGTCGCTACATTAATTAGTTACCTTTCTATTGCTACATAAATTAGGTACCATTCTGTCGCTACATTAATTAGGTACCATTCTGTAGCTACATTAATTAGGTACCTCTCTGTCGCTACATTAATTAGGTACCTTTCTCTCACTACATTAATTAGGTAACTTTCTCTCACATTAATTAGGTACCTTTCTGTCGCTACATTAATTAGGTACCTCTCTGTCGCTACATTAATTAGGTACCATTCTGTCGCTACATTAATTAGGTACCTTTCTGTCACTACATTAATTAGGTACCTTTCTGTCGCAACATAATTTAGGTATCTTTCTGTCACTACAATAATTAGGTACCTTACTGTCGCTACATTAATTAGGCACCTTACTGTCACTACATTAATTAGTTACCTTTCTGTCGCTACATTAATTAGGTACCTTTCTGTCGCTTCATTAATTAGGTACCTTTCTGTCGCTACATTAATTAGGTACCTTTTTGTCGCTACTTTAATTAGGTACATTTTATCGCAACATTAATGAGATACCTTGCTGCCGCTACATTAATTAGTTACCTTTCTGTCGCTACATTAATTAGTTACCTTTCTGTCGCTACATTAATTAGGTACCATTCTGTCGCTACATTAATTAGGCACCATTCTGTCGCTACATTAATTAGGCACCATTCTGTCGCTATATTAATTAGGTACCTATCTGTCGCTACATTAATTAGGCACCTTTCTGTCGCTACATTAATTAGGCACCTTTCTGTCACTACAATAATTAGGTACCTTTCTGTCACTACAATAATTAGGTACCTTTCTGTCACTACATTAATTAGTTACCTTTCTGTCGCTATATTAATTAGGTACCTTTCTGTTGCTACATTAATTAGGTACTTTTCTGTCGCTACATTAATTAGGTGCCTTTCTGCCGCTACATTAATTAGTTTCCTTTCCGTCGCTACATTAATTAGTTACCTTTCCGTCGCTACATTAATTAGTTACCTTTCTGTCGCTACATTAATTAGGTACCTTTCTGTCGCAACATTAATTAGGTACCTTTCTGTAACTACATTAATTAGGTACCTTTCTGTCGCTACATTAACTAGGTACCTTTCTGTCGTTACGTTAATTAGGTACCATTCTGTCACCACATTAATTAGGTACCTTTCTGTAGCTACATTAATTAGATACCTTTCTGTCGCAACATTAATTAGGTACCTCTCTGTCACTACATTAATTAGGTACCTTTCTGTCGCTACATTAATTAGGTACCTTTCAGTCGCTACATTAATTAAGAACCTTTCTGTGGCTACATTAATTAGGTACCTTTCTGTGGCTACATTAATTAGGGACCTTTCCGTGGCTACATTAATTAGGTACCTTTCTGTGGCTACATTAATTAGGTACCTTTCCGTGGCTACATTAATTAGGTACCTTTCTGTCACTACATTAATTAGGTACCTGTCTGTAGCTACATTAATTAGGTAGCTTTTGGTTGACTTCTTGAAGTGGTTCATGCTATGACTGGCTGTGACATATCTTACCACTACTACAACTAATAATAATGATACTAATAAAGACTTGAGCTATATTATTTCATTATTATCATCAATTATTATTATTATCAATGGAAATAAGTCACTCTGTCTGACTTTTTTGGGTTATCCTAGGTTCTCTACACATATGCTGCTATATATGATAATTCTATGTAACTGTATTTGTGTATACCTGAATAAACTTACTTACTTACTTACTTACTTACTTAAGACTAAGCGCTAAACCCACAAGGGTCATGCAGCGCCGCCTTAGGACTAAAAATAATTTTCAAGAAATATCGCCCTTAACAAAAATACAAAACCTCTTTGCAATTTTCCATAAGCACATAATATAAACATTAATTTAGTTATTTATAACTATGGACAATTTTCAACTTAACATAGACATATATTTTGTGGTAGATATTTTCCAGAGTCGCTTATTTGTTGTGGATCATCACAACGACAATAACAACTTCAACCGTCTTATTCAAGTGTTTATTTATAAGTTTATTAAGATGGCTGCTGATGGCTGTCCAGTTCTTCATGTTGAAATTCTTCAAAAGATGAATAGGTTGGTTAATGAGTTAGATATATTACGAGGCTCGGGGAGTTATTAATAGTGCTGATGATGGCAATTTTGTTCTACTGTTGGCAGCATCAAGGTGTTCCTTGATGCTGGGTTCTTGATTACAGCCCCTCAAGGGAGGTTCCTTGATGTTGGTGAGGGGCTCTTGATCTAGGGCATTGGATCTGTGCTTCAGTTCCCTGAATTGAGCTTGAATACAGTCACCCTCACATGCACTATCATCCTACTAATACCTACTAAGGACCCCAATGGAAATAAGTCACTCTGTCTGACTTTTTTGGGTTATCCTAGGTTCTCTACACATATGCTGCTATGTATGATAATTCTATGTAACTGTATTTGTGTATACCTGAATAAACTTACAATGGAAACAGGATACATGACCACAAGACACAGATCTCTTTTTGATATACCTCGTGTCAAGATAAGATAAGATAAGATTTCGTTCGGATTTTTAACCCCGGAGGATTAGCCACCCAGGATAACCCAAGAAAGTCAGTGCGTCATCGAGGACTGTCTAACTTATTTCCATTGGGGTCCTTAATCTTGTCCCCCAGGATGCGACCCACACCAGTCGACTAACACCCAGGTACCTATTTGCTGCTAGGTGAACAGGACAACAGGTGTAAGGAAACGTGTCGAAATGTTTCCACCCGCCGGGAATCGAACCCGGGCCCTCCGTGTGTGAAGCGGGAGCTTTAGCCACCAGGCCACCGTGTCCATATCACACTGTGTAAAAACTCTATGTACATAAGGGCCCCGAAATATGGAATTCATTACCAGAAGATATTAAAGTAACCCAGTCTGAAAATCAATTTAAGACTCTTCTCAAAAGCCACTTAATCACCCTAGACTAAATGCTAACTACTCAGTACACACGGACTCACCTATGTACTCCCACATCATAACTGAAACAATCACTTTGAACCTTTTATCCATTGTTGACAGTAATAGAATCATTGTTTTCACAAAAAGCATTTAAGAATATATGAAAATATCCATTGTCTTATACAAATTTAATTCACTTATAATTAATAATGTACTGTACAACTATGAAATAATTACTGTCCTGTACAACTATGATAAAATCCTTAGTGTTAAGTAGTCTGTAAGCCAATAATAAGTTGGCCCATAATGCCTAGGCATAATAGAGGCTCTCTTTGCATTGCGACCCATTATTGTAAATATAAAATCTCAATGTACTGTTTGCAAAGACATAAAAATAAATAAGTCAGTCTGCATGACTTTTTTTTGAGTCATCTTAGGTTCTCTACACATATGCTGCTATGTATGATAATCTTTGTAACTGTATTTGTGTATACCTGAATAAACTTACAGGTTTTGCACTCCCACATGATAATATTTATAATTAATCCGGATTGCAGGAATTGGAGCTACCTACTCCTTCCTTAGGTCAAATTTGATCACCTCTCATTACTGGTTTAGTGCTCATGAATGTAATAACACTGGTCAACAGTTTTTGAAAAGTTGTATGCTTCTTAAATGAGATTAGTTAATTTTTATGTATTTTCATGTCCTAAATCCAAATATCTCCTTGAAAAATGCTTATTGGCTGTAGTTTTAAAGATACGAGACATGTAATATTTGATTATTTTATTATAACGTACGATATGTGTCAATATGTTTTAAACTAATCCATACCTACTCTCTGCCTTTTTGCTTGAAGCTTATAGTGGGCTGAAGAATCATCTCTTGCCAATGTCCAGCAATAGTCTGCAAGCATTCTTGTGCCCCATTTGCCTTGGTGTCATTTTTCCATGGTTGAAATATCTTGGTGAAACCTTTCACCATGTTCATCACTAACTGCCTCACAGTTTGCTGGAAAAAAGTCTAAATGTGAGTCCAAAAAGTGGATTTTAAGTGACATGTTATATCCCATGGTGTGTTGACTCCTGCAATGTCATTGGCACAGCAAAAGGCATTCCTTTCCTCTTCCTGTTCAACCATTGGCGAAGGTTAGTAGCACAATTGTTGCAGCATGTGTGTGATATGCTTTTCTAGGTGATATGCCTTTCTAACCATAGCAGTTATATGGTGCTTCTGTGATGCAAAGGTCACCTCACCACAAATGTAGCAGAAGTTGTCTGCACTATTTACACAAGTACGAGGCATCTGAAAGAAGAAAACGACAATTAGAAGATAAACAGAAAATTTATTCATTAACCCTTTCAGGGTCGACAGGCCCTGTCAGAGACTTGTTCTCAGGGTCGGCCAGATTTAAAAAAAAAAATTATTTTTTTCTTATGAAAAAATAGAGTTTATTTTACTGAACATTATAGGCTAAACAAAAATTTTTACCATCAATACTTACCGAGATATGGAGGCGTGAAGTTGATGAAAAAGGGGTACCATGTGGCAACATCGCCGACTGCCATCACCCGGTATTCTTTTATTTACTTTCTTATGTACTAATTTTTATTATTTTTTAATTTTTCTTTTTCCAAGTAACTTTTATGGCCTGTGAGACCAGTATGATCAGTATTTTGTAAGTTATTTCTTTTTCAATACTACACAATAAGGGCGTAAACACTGTTGTCATTGTTTTGTTTACAAAAAATATTTGCACAAACAAACGGTATGAAATATTGTTTATTACTATTTTTCTATATATTATATACACATATACAGTCACAGGGAATGTTTCTAGAAGCTCTGCAGCCTGTGGAAGTCTTTGAAACATGGTGTCATGCACAGTGGCGTTTTACATTCTTCACACATAAAACGAGTGTCTCTGCGTTGTTGTGGGCGTTTTCTTGTATGTGCACAGACGTAACACCTCTTTTGAGCCTTCTTCTTGAAAGCAGTAGCAGGCAGTTTTACCAGGAAGTGATCACCATGCTTCAAACGAGAAGGAAGTTGTTGAAAATTTGGTGGGCGGTCTATTGCAGGTGCTGTTCCTTGGTACTTGAATACGATGACAGACAAACAGAATTCGCCGTATGGTGGTTTGATGTAATGGAATTTTACAATGCATTAGAAATATTTCTCATTAAATTTCATCCTTAGCATAAAACTACTTGTTAGTGAAACATACTACTTTTAATATCACATTTAAACTCTTGTTGTGAACTTATAATACTAATAAGACCAATCTATTTCAGTACAATGGTGGAAAAGATACTCATAAAGGAAGTAGGCAGCTTTCTTCAGGAGAAGAAGAATATCAGTGTTGATAGTATCATAAAAGACTTTCCAATGTCTTTACTTAATGATCATATAGTACACATACGAATATGTGAACTGGACTCTGCTTGTAATATGAAGGTACAGTACTGTCCAAGTCACATTACCACTAGCACTTTCTCTACTGGGAATGTTTTTAAATTAATGTTTGATTTTTTGTGTAACTTAATTTAGTAGCCAAATAATCACTACCACTACAAAGTGAATGCATAGATTTGAATATTATAAAATTGATTCAAGGTTTTTAGATTAAGATAAGTTGGAATATAGAGCATTGTTCAGTTTACTAGTCTTAGCTGTAGAACAAAGTATGAGTTGAATGAGCATCTGATATTCATTTCTATATTAACTTTATAAAACTGGGATGCTTGACTGTGCGTGGATGTAGTGCGGATGACAAGAAACAGATGATTGCTGATATTATGAATGAAAAGAAGTTGGATGTCCTGGCCCTAAGCGAAACAAAGCTGAAGGGGGTAGGGGAGTTTCGGTGGGGGGAAATAAATGGAATTAAATCTGGAGTATCTGAGAGAGTTAGAGCAAAGGAAGGGGTAGCAGTAATGTTGAAGGATCAGTTATAGAAGGAGAAAAGAGAATATGAATGTGTAAATTCAAGAATTATGTGGATTAAAGTAAAGGTTGGATGCGAAAAGTGGGTCATAATAAACGTGTATGCACCTGGAGAAGAGAGGAATGTAGAGGAGAGAGAGAGATTTTGGGAGATGTTAAGTGAATGTATAGGAACCTTTGAACCAAGTGAGAGAGTAATTGTGGTAGGGGACCTGAATGCTAAAGTAGGAGAAACTTTTAGAGAGGGTGTGGTAGGTAAGTTTGGGGTGCCAGGTGTAAATGAAAATGGGAGCCCTTTGATTGAACTTTGTATAGAAAGGGGTTTAGTTATAGGTAATACATATTTTAAGAAAAAGAGGATAAATAAGTATACAAGATATGATGTAGGGCGAAATGACAGTAGTTTGTTGGATTATGTATTGGTAGATAAAAGACTGTTGAGTAGACTTCAGGATGTACATGTTTATAGAGGGGCCACAGATATATCAGATCACTTTCTAGTTGTAGCTACACTGAGAGTAAAAGGTAGATGGGATACAAGGAGAATAGAAGCATCAGGGAAGAGAGAGGTGAAGGTTTATAAACTAAAAGAGGAGGCAGTTAGGGTAAGATATAAACAGCTATTGGAGGATAGATGGGCTAATGAGAGCATAGGTAATGGGGTCGAAGAGGTATGGGGTAGGTTTAAAAATGTAATGTTAGAGTGTTCAGCAGAAGTTTGTGGTTACAGGAAAGTGGGTGCGGGAGGGAAGAGGAGCGATTGGTGGAATAATGATGTAGAGAGAGTAGTAAGGGAGAAAAAGTTAGCATATGAGAAGTTTTTACAAAGTAGAAATGATGCAAGGAGGGAAGAGTATATGGAGAAAAAGAGAGAGGTTAAGAGAGTGGTGAAGCAATGTAAAAAGAGAGCAAATGAGAGAGTGGGTGAGACGTTATCAACAAACTTTGTTGAAAATAAGAAAAAGTTTTGGAGTGAAATTAACAAGTTAAGGAAGCCAAGAGATCAAATGGATTTGTCAGTTAAAAATAGGAGAGGAGAGTTATTAAATGGAGAGTTAGAGGTATTGGGAAGATGGAGGGAATATTTTGAGGAATTGCTAAATGTTGATGAAGATAGGGAAGCTGTGATTTCGTGTATAGGGCAAGGAGGAATAACATCTTGTAGGAGTGAGGAAGAGCCAGTTGTGAGTGTGGGGGAATTCGTGAGGCAGTAGGTAAAATGAAAGGGGGTAAGGCAGCCGGGATTGATGGGATAAAGATAGAAATGTTAAAAGCAGGTGGGGATATAGTTTTGGAGTGGTTGGTGCAATTATTTAATAAATGTATGGAAGAGGGTAAGGTACCTAGGGATTGGCAGAGAGCATGCATAGTTCCTTTGTATAAAGGCAAAGGGGACAAAAGAGAGTGCAAAAATTATAGGGGGATAAGTCTGTTGAGTATACCTGGTAAAGTGTATGGTAGAGTTATTATTGAAAGAATTAAGAGTAAGACGGAGAAGAGGATAGCAGATGAACAAGGAGGCTTTAGGAAAGGTAGGGGATGTGTGGACCAGGTGTTTACAGTGAAACATATAAGTGAACAGTATTTAGATAAGGCTAAAGAGGTCTTTGTGGCATTTATGGATTTGGAAAAGGCGTATGACAGGGTGGATAGGGGGGCAATGTGGCAGATGTTGCAGGTGTATGGTGTAGGAGGTAGGTTACTGAAAGCAGTGAAGAGTTTTTACGAGGATAGTGAGGCTCAAGTTAGAGTATGTAGGAAAGAGGGAAATTATTTCCCAGTAAAAGTAGGCCTTAGACAAGGATGTGTGATGTCACCATGGTTGTTTAATATATTTATAGATGGGGTTGTAAGAGAAGTAAATGCGAGGGTCTTGGCAAGAGGCATGGAGTTAAAAGATAAAGAATCACACATAAAGTGGGAGATGTCACAGTTGCTCTTTGCTGATGACACTGTGCTCTTGGGAGATTCTGAAGAGAAGCTGCAGAGGTTGGTGGATGAATTTGGTAGGGTGTGCAAAAGAAGAAAATTAAAAGTGAATACAGGAAAGAGTAAGGTAATGAGGATAACAAAAAGATTAGGTGATGAAAGATTGGATATCAGATTGGAGGGAGAGAGTATGGAGGAGGTGAATGTATTCAGATATTTGGGAGTGGACATGTCAGCGGATGGGTCTATGAAAGATGAGGTGAATCATAGAATTGATGAGGGGAAAAGGGTGAGTGGTGCACTTAGGAGTCTGTGGAGACAAAGAACTTTGTCCTTGGAGGCAAAGAGGGGAATGTATGAGAGTATAGTTTTACCAACGCTCTTATATGGGTGTGAAGCATAGGTGATGAATGTTGCAGCGAGGAGAAGCCTGGAGGCAGTGGAGTTGTCATGTCTGAGGGCAATGTGTGGTGTGAATATAATGCAGAAAATTCATAGTTTGGAAGTTAGGAGGAGGTGCGGGATTACCAAAACTGTTGTCCAGAGGGCTGAGGAAGGGTTGTTGAGGTGGTTCGGACATGTAGAGAGAATGGAGCGAAACAGAGTGACTTCAAGAGTGTATCAGTCTGTAGTGGAAGGAAGGCGGGGTAGGGGTCGGCCTAGGAAAGGTTGGAGGGAGGGGGTAAAGGAGGTTTTGTGTGCGAGGGGCTTGGACTTCCAGCAGGCATGCGTGAGCATGTTTGATAGGAGTGAATGGAGACAAATGGTTTTTAATACTTGACGTGCTGTTGGAGTGTGAGCAAAGTAACATTTATGAAGGGGTTCAGGGAAACCGGCAGGCCGGACTTGAGTCCTGGAGATGGGAAGTACAGTGCCTGCACTCTGAAGGAGGGGTGTTAATGTTGCAGTTTAAAAACTGTAGTGTAAAGCACCCTTCTGGCAAGACAGTGATGGAGTGAATGATGGTGAAAGTTTTTCTTTTTCGGGCCACCCTGCCTTGGTGGGAGTCGGCCAGTGTGATAATAAAATAAATAAAAAATTAACACCCACCTATCCCCCACCCTCTGGTCCTTATAATGACTGGGGAATGGGAGGTAATCAGATTCAATCTAAGGAAAAAAAGGATAGCTCAA
Source organism: Cherax quadricarinatus (assembly GCF_038502225.1). NCBI lineage: Eukaryota > Metazoa > Arthropoda > Malacostraca > Decapoda > Parastacidae > Cherax > Cherax quadricarinatus. The sequence continues at coordinate 52,507 of NW_027195703.1, forward strand.
ATTATCCAAATCAAGAGGCCTTTGTTGTCATCAAAGAGCCTCCTTGAAGGGCTCTCTTTTCTTGATTCCTCTTCTTATCTTTACTTCATCAGCTCCTTCAGCACATTCCTTGTCATTCTGCAGTGTTTCTTATGCTATGCCCAAACCATCTCAGTGCTCCATAGAAAAATCTACACTTTTTCATTTGGCTTATCATTTGATTTCTCGATATCTTCGCCACTTATTGAGTATTCATGTCAATATCTACTTTATATATATTTTTAAACTATTGGTACTATATAGGCTGCTTTTCCAGCTGTCTGGTAGCTGCATGGATGGCCTTGTGTATCTATTTCATGTGTTATTTCGTTGAGCATATGTATACATCAATGGTACAACCACCAAATACTGTATTTGCCGGCAGCATGTAGATATATCAGAGGTACAACCACAAGGCTGTACAATATTTTTTTGTAGCATGTGAATATATTGATGGTAAAACCTGAATGTTTCTTTGCAGAATTTACATATATCACTGTTTCTTTGCAGTGTGTAGATATATCGATGACACAACCACAGTATCACATTTATCAACTTGAGAGCTATGGTCCAAGCATTGAGGAGATGAATGAGGGTGAAGAAGACATTGCTGCAGCCTCTTATTGGATGCTGCCTGCTACTGAATTTGAGGACTTATGGGAGAACCTTATTTATGACACTCCAATTAAAGAACAGGTAAAAAAATGCAGTATATTGTGTTTGTGTTACTGTACAGTGAACCTTCTCTTTTACTGACTAATAAGGGGGAGTGGGTGGCAGGTAACTGCAATTGTTGGGGATAGAGATGATATTCTTTTACTATGACTGCAGCAATAATGGACAGTTCTGTAATCAGTAGTTTGTATTGTTTCCAGACCAGCTGACTCAGAGGATTTTGTCCCATTTTTCTAAAGTTTGTTAAGTCTAGGTTCATTAATCAGAGGTTTTTCTGTTGAATTAAATTGTTGGTTAAATTGTTTTTTAAATGTGCATGCACTGTCGAGTTTGATTGGGTCAGTTGATTAGACAAATCTGCTCATAGTTCTCATTTTATGCAAAATCATTAAAAAAAATATGGAAATCTACTTTCCATGCACCAGCCGCATCCCACTGAAGTAGGGTGACCCAAAAAGAAAAACATAAGTTTCTCTTTTTAACTTCAGTAATGTATACAGGAGAAGGGGGTTACTAGCCCTTTGCTCCTGGCATGTTAGTTGCCTCTTATGACGTGAATGGCTTACCGAGGAGGAATTCTTTTCCACTTCCCCGTGGAGATAAGAGGAAATAAATAAGAAGAAGAACTAGTAAGAAAATACAAGAAAACCCAGAGGGGTGTGTGTATATATGCTTGTACATGCCTATGTAGTGTGACCTAGGTGTAAGTAGAAGTAGCCATGGCTATGTAGTGTGACCTAGGTGTAAGTAGAAGTAGCCATGGCTATGTAGTGTGACCTAGGTGTAAGTAGAAGTAGCCATGGCTATGTAGTGTGACCTAGGTGTAAGTAGAAGTAGCCATGGCTATGTAGTGTGACCTAGGTGTAAGTAGAAGTAGCCATGGCTATGTAGTGTGACCTAGGTGTAAGTAGAAGTAGCCATGGCTATGTAGTGTGACCTAGGTGTAAGTAGAAGTAGCCATGGCTATGTAGTGTGACCTAGGTGTAAGTAGAAGTAGCCATGGCTATGTAGTGTGACCTAGGTGTAAGTAGAAGTAGCCATGGCTATGTAGTGTGACCTAGGTGTAAGTAGAAGTAGCCATGGCTATGTAGTGTGACCTAGGTGTAAGTAGAAGTAGCCATGGCTATGTAGTGTGACCTAGGTGTAAGTAGAAGTAGCCATGGCTATGTAGTGTGACCTAGGTGTATGTAGTGTGACCTAGGTGTAAGTAGAAGTAGCCATGGCTATGTAGTGTGACCTAGGTGTAAGTAGAAGTAGCCATGGCTATGTAGTGTGACCTAGGTGTAAGTAGAAGTAGCCATGGCTATGCCCTAGTCTCCTACCCGTCCCTTTCCACCTGACGCCAGTATATAAGCGCTGGCCTTCTTGCCTGTGCTCCAGAATCTTCATGACTATGGTGCTCTTCACACCGACTCCAAGGCTGAGGGACTGATTACCTTATCTTTCGTACATAGTTCTACTGTCTTCCAGTTATGTCCTTGAATTTGTAATGATAAAGCCACTGGATGGCATTTTTTTTTTTTTTTAACAAGTCGGCCGTCTCCCACCGAGGCAGGGTGACCCAAAAAGAAAGAAAAAATCCCCAAAAAGAAAATACTTTCATCATCATTTAACACTTTTACCTCACTCATACATAATCACTGTAAATGTCTACAATAAAGATACCCAGATGTTGCCCATGTGTCTAATTTTCCTTTTGAGAATGGAGGAACACTGCATCAGGCCTACTGGTCCATGTACACCCAACTGTTACATTCCTCTGTGTGATGAATGGTTCTGAAAACCGACAAGTTGAAGATTAAGACACTTATGCAACATACGGGAATCCTTATTGAGGAAACGTTTCGCCACACAGTGGCTTCATCATTTCAATACAACCATGTAATTTGTCAAAATAAACATCTTAATCTTACTCCTACTAGGCAGGTCCTTCTCAAATCCAACCACTCCCACTTGCATATTTGTCCAGACTATTCTAAGAGTTGCCAAAGAAGTTAGTTTCATTGCCTCATGATAGACAGGTCCTGCTCAAACCTAACCATTGTCACTCATATACAGTACTTGTCTAACCTATTTTTAAAGCTCTCAAGGTTTTAGTTATGATGTCCCAACTTGGCAGATTGTTCCATTTATTGACAACTTGGTTTAAAAATCAGTGCTTTCCTTTGCCCTTTCTAAATCTAAAGTTATCTAATTTAAACCTATTATTTCAAGGTCTTTCTTGACTTCGTAGGTAAGACACATTGGCAACAGTTAGGCAACTTTATTCCAAAATGTTTCACCTACACAGTAGGCTTCTTCAGTCGAGTACAGAAAGTAGGAAGGAGCAGTAGAGATGTGAAGACGATGTAATCAGTCCATAACCCTTAAAGTCGTAGATTTGAGGTTGTCAGTCCCTCAGCCTGGAGAAGAGCTCTGTTCCATAGTCTGGAGACAAGCGACTTATATTCTGTCGGAAGGAGAGGTGCAGGTAGAAGAGAGAATGTAGTCACTGTGAAGTCACGTCCCACTCAGATCCAACGATTCGCACTTGAAAAAGTTGTCCAAGGTGTTTTCTTTTCTGTACCAAGATGCCATTGTGTTGCAGTGTCTGACAGAGTGAATATCAGAATGGTATATAATACCGACATATCCTCAGCGCTTTATTTGCATCGCCGTTGTTTATGCCTATCTTCCACTTATGTGTCTCACTGATGTCTCCTCTCATTCTACATCTCTCAAGGGAATAAAGGTTCAAGGCTCTCAATCTATCCTCATATGAGAGATTCTGTATACAGAGGATTAATTTTGTAATCCTTCTCTGTATGTTCTCCAATGCATTTATATTCAGTCTGTTGTATGGTAACCTAAACTGTATTGTGCCTTTTTTTTGTTATTTTTTTTGTTATTTAACCTAAACTGAGCTGCATAATCTAAGTGAGGCCTTACTAGTGATGTCTAGCTATAAAATAACTTGGACTACTATTACTTTTACCTCTTGAAATAAATCCAGATAATCTGTTAGCCTTATTGTGCACACTTAGGCGATGTTGTCTTGGCTTCAGATTTCTGCTTACCATGACACCCATTGTGTGTGATCAGACTATACATCACTTACTTTATAAGTTTGAGGGTATCCTCAAAATTTATTATTTGGCCTATTTTTTTGTGTCATCAGTGAATTTGTTCATTTGAATTGTTATTCCTTCATTAAGGTCATTAATGTAAATTATGAACAACAGTGGGCCTACAACTGATCCTTGTGGAATGCCACCCATGACTGGTCCCCAGTCAGGTTTCACCTAGTTTATACAAACTCTGCTTCCTTTTGGTTAGCCATGCCTCACTTCATGTTTGAGCCTTTCCCTATACACAAATTATTCACACATAGAGGATCGAAACTTATGATGACGTTTTGGGTCAGTTTGGACCATTAACTAGTCCAAGTCGGACTGAAACATCGTCGTAAGTTTCAGTCTCCCACATATGGGTTTGTTACAGAAATTGTCTTCTTCGACTTCTCCAAAGCATGGTAGAGAGTTAAGGTAATTTGTTCTCATTTAACAGATGGCCTGTTTATGGTTTCATAACAGTAAATTGTAATAATAATTCGGGATTGCAAAACACATAACTAAAATTTAAAATCTTTACTAGTAAAGTGTAGCTGAATATACGTATACTTATATAACGTTAGGACATTGGACATAAAATGAGGAGTCTAACTCCTACATTTCTCTTGGTACGTACATTATATATATAACTTCATTAACTATAAAGATCCAATTTAACCAGCATATTAATATGGATAAATCAGCCTTATAAGTTCGGACTTTGTACTATCTTCATCCAGTTATATCAACCACAAGGTAACCTACAATGGTTACTAAGACTTATTCTTTCAAGACACTGGCTGTATCCCACCGAGGCGGGGTGGCCCAAAAAGAAAAACAAAAGTTTCTCCTTTTACATTTAGTAATACGTATATACAGAAGAAGGGGTTACTAGCCCCTTGCTCCTGGCATTTTAGTTGCCTTTTACAACACGCATGGCTTACGGAGGAAGAATTCTGTTCCACTTTACCATGGAGGTAAGAGGAAATAAACAACAAGAACTAGAAAGAAAATAGAAGAAAACCCAGAGGGGTGTGTATATATATATTCTTGTACATGTATGTGTAGTGTGACCTAAGTGTAAGTAAAAGCAAGACATACCTGAAATCTTGCATGTTTATGAGACAGAAAAAAAAGACACCAGCAATCCTACCATCGTGTAAAACAATTACAAGCTTCCATTTTACACTTGCTCGGCAGGACGGTAGTACCTTCCTGGGTGGTTGCTGTCTACCAATCTATTACCTAGAACTTATTCAGTTAGCTGAAGTATTAATTCACCAGAGTATGCAAGAACTTGAAAGTAACAGACTTAGTCTTATTTTTTATCCAGCATGACTTAGAATAACTTTGACCACAAATTAACACACACAGGCTGACAAGGCTTATTCAGTTAACTGAACCATTAATTCACCAGAGTATAGAGAACTCGAAAGTGACAGACTTAAGAAAGGAAATCAACTAAGAAAGGAAATTGACCACCAGAGAGAGAACTTGATGTGTCTCCTGTGAGAGGTCAGTGGGTAACTGAGTGAGGTATGTTCGCTTGACTATTCAGGCCCAGACTGACTTGAAGCCACTCCTCCAAGCTTTACAATACCTCGTGACATCCGTACTTCATTGGCGGTGCGAGGGACTGTCAGACACTAACACCCTAATGACAGTTAGCCTGGTTGTTACTCACAGTGAAGTGCCTATCACTTAGAATAAACATCCTACCTATCCACATAGCTAACAATATAAGGGCAGATAATACTATAAAGCACAATAACGTTATTTTAGCTATTAATAATGCTATTGGCAATATAGTATTAGGTGAATAGGAAAATATATGCCTACAACATTAATTATTAACTTTGGGTCCAAGCAGAGGACGCAACAAGGTTATTTGTGCATTGTTCCAGTCACGGTATTGTGACTTTTACTTTTTTCTCCTATACCATGAGCTGCCACTTTTCATGTCTTTTATGTGGTGCACACCAGTTATCACTGCACTATTCTTTATAATACTGCATCACTGTATTTTATAGCATGTCATTGAAATGAGCACCTTTTATCTACATAATGACACTGCTTCATTATCCAGGATAACTTACCACTGCCATACACAGCCCTATAATAATACTGTTCCACTGTTCACATCCTACACAGTCCAAGATGACACCACATGGCTGCACAAAAGGCTATACATATTTGGGAGCTTCCTTGGCTCATAGCACCAGCCCATGCTTGTTCTTACTAATCCTGAGTTTTACCAAATAAAACATGCCCCATTTTTCCTTTTATATTTTTAAGTACAGTGCTTCTAAACTCAATCTTACTTCAACCTCACAGATATTCCATGTAAATTAATCTTAGTGAAGTCTAGGTGTATACCATCTCCAGTACTATGATGATCCACCATTTCCTGTGTTATATCAAGTAAAAAACTTCTTCCCGCTGAACAAAGGTACTCGGTGAAGAACAAGTGCTGTGCTGTTAAAGAATAAAAAGGCACAGTACCATGACTGGAACAATACACAGATAACCCGTACACAGGAGAATTAAACTTATGGTGTGACTAGTTAATGGTCCAAATTGGACCAAAACATTGTTATAAGTTTCATTCTCCTATGTGCAGGTTATGTCAAAGTTTAAATGTTACCTGTATGGATGACTACGTCCATCTTATTACTCTCTCAATCATGATTTGTAACACTTCCAGACAAATGGTTGCTAGGTAAGACACATGCAACAGTTTGGTATCTTTATTTCAAAACGTTTTGCTACACAGTAGGCTTCTTCAGTTGAGTGCAGTAAAGTTGGTAGAAGCAGAAGAGATGTGAAGACCATGTAATCAGTCCACCCTTGAAGACTTAGTTTTTAGGTGGTCAGTCCCTCAGCCTGGAGAAGAGTATTGTTCTATAATCTCAACTTCATATTGTTTCAGACTGTGGAACAATAATCTTTTTGAGGATGAGGGACTGACCACCTCAAACTTACACCTTCAAGGATGATGGACTGATTACATGGTCTTCACATCTCTACTGCTTCTACCATCATTTTTGTACTTGACTGAAGGAGCCTACTGTGTAGGCAAAACGTTTCAAAATAAAGAAATCTAACTGTTGCATATGTGTCTTAACTAAAATTTCCAGGCAACTATGGCCAGCACTTTTATAACTATTAAAAACTTGTTTTCTATTTTCACTTTATCCATAATATCTGACTTTTTTTTATAGCCTCTGTATTTGTAGTGAAAATAAAAAAAAATTCTGATTTTTCAGCTTTTGAAATTTGTTCGAACTACTCTGTTGTTCTCTGACAGAGGACTGAACAAGAACATTATCTCTTGGAACAAGGTTATACTTCTATATGGTCCACCTGGAACGGGTAGGTTTTTATCTTCATTGTGATTTTCTTTGCCAAGTATTTAAATTAGAAACACATTAGATCATTGATTATCTGGCGACTGTTACCCTCCAACATTATGTAGTACAGTACAGTGGTACTTTGACTTACGAGTTTAATTTGTTCCGTGATCCAACTCGTAACTCAGTTTGCTCGTACATTAGACCCCTGGTTTTCGTAATTAATCCAATCCAGAAGGTTGGCCTAAATCTGTAATGGCCGAAAACCAAAGTAATATTTCCCACAAGAAATAATGTAAACCCAATTAATCCATTTCAGACACCCAAAAATATTAACAAAAAAATACATTTTATAGAGAATAACTATAATTTTACATACAGAAAACAATGAGAAATAAATATAAATGACTAATTTTAATGATAAATGAACATTACATACCCTTATTGAAGACTTGTTGGTGAGTAGTATTTATTTGTAATTCCAGAGGGAATACATTCCAGGTGTATACCTACCGGCTACATACACTGCAGCCCACAGCCATAGTATTACAATTGATATACCATGTTCACTGAGTTTAATTGTTTCTAACAACTACTTTTTGATACCATCATAATCAAAGGGAGAAGTAATAAATAATTCATGCCAAGAATTGTGAACAAAAGCATTATGTGCTATTAAGGGCGGTTACTGGGCCAACGCAGATTCACACACGTTTTCTCTGAAGCTGGACCAGAGAAAATGTAATGTTTACCCTCTACCCAACCCCACCCCTTGATAGCTTATAAACATTGCATGTTTATATGCTATGTAACATGTTTCTTATGGTACAATTTTGAAGAAAATATCATAGATGGATTAATGAAAATGTCTATATTAACCTAAAATGAGACATTTAATGTGTCCAAGAGTGATTATTATTGTGTACTATTAGTATTACTATGGCGCTAAGACTAGAGGGACACTCTTAGTGAACGAGTAACAAAGGCATGTTTATATGCTATGTAACGTGTATCTTATATAATTTTGAAGAAAATATCATCACTGGATTAATGTGCCCAAGAGTGAGTCACAAACATATGAGCAGCCCAGGTGGACGCATCTGGTACTGTCGATTTCTGAGCCATTGTACGAAACCCGGGGGGGAATTTTGCCCAAAAAAGTGCTCGAAATCTGAATTGTACGATTTCCACACTGGACAAAAACCGGGGGTCCACTGTATATCAGATAAATTGTCCTCATTGAAATTAATTGAAATGCCATTAATCCGTTCCAGCCACCAAAAATCCACCCCAATTTTTTTGTTAAGGGTCGGAGAAGTGGCAGATGCCTGGTCACAGACCGGGCCGCGGGGGCGTTGACCCCCGGAACTCTCTACAGGTAATATAGACAAATGCAAAGTTCTAAATGTTGGACAGGACAATAACCATGCCACATATAAACTAAATAATGTAAATCTTAATATTACGGATTGCGAAAAAGATTTAGGAGTTCTGGTTAGCAGTAATCTGAAACCAAGACAACAGTGCATTAGTGTTCGCAATAAAGCTAATAGAATCCTTGGCTTCATATCAAGAAGCATAAATAATAGGAGTCCTCAGGTTGTTCTTCAACTCTATACATCCTTGGTTAGGCCTCATTTAGATTATGCTGCACAGTTTTGGTCACCGTATTACAGAATGGATATAAATTCTCTGGAAAATGTACAAAGGAGGATGACAAAGTTGATCCCATGTATCAGAAACCTTCCCTATGAGGATAGACTAAGGGCCCTGAATCTGCACTCTCTAGAAAGACGTAGAATTAGGGGGGATATGATTGAGGTGTATAAATGGAAGACAGGAATAAATAAAGGGGATGTAAATAGTGTGCTGAAAATATCTAGCCTAGACAGGACTCGCAGCAATGGTTTTAAGTTGGAAAAATTCAGATTCAGGAAGGATATAGGAAAGTACTACCCACGCTTCACACCCATATAAGAGCGTTGGTAAAACTATACTCTCATACATTCCCCTCTTTGCCTCCAAGGACAAAGTTCTTTGTCTCCACAGACTCCTAAGTGCAGCACTCACTCTTTTTCCCTCATCAATTCTATGATTCACCTCATCTTTCATAGACCCATCCGCTGACACGTCCACTCCCAAATATCTGAATACGTTCACCTCCTCCATACTCTCTCCCTCCAATCTGATATTCAATCTTTCATCACCTAATCTTTTTGTTATCCTCATAACCTTACTCTTTCCTGTATTCACCTTTAATTTTCTTCTTTTGCACACCCTACCAAATTCATCCACCAATCTCTGCAACTTCTCTTCAGAATCTCCCAAGAGCACAGTGTCATCAGCAAAGAGCAGCTGTGACAACTCCCACTTTGTGTGTGATTCTTTATCTTTTAACTCCACGCCTCTTGTCAAGACCCTCGCATTTACTTCTCTTACAACCCCATCTATAAATATATTAAACAACCACGGTGACATCACACATCCTTGTCTAAGGCCTACTTTTACTGGGAAAAAATTTCCCTCTTTCCTACATACTCTAACTTGAGCCTCACTATCCTCGTAAAAACTCTTCACTGCTTTCAGTAACCTACCTCCTACACCATACACTTGCAACATCTGCCACATTGCCCCCCTATCCACCCTGTCATACGCCTTTTCCAAATCCATAAATGCCACAAAGACCTCTTTAGCCTTATCTAAATACTGTTCACTTATATGTTTCACTGTAAACACCTGGTCCACACACCCCCTACCTTTCCTAAAGCCTCCTTGTTCATCTGCTATCCTATTCTCCGTCTTACTCTTAATTCTTTCAATTATAACTCTACCATACACTTTACCAGGTACACTCAACAGACTTATCCCCCTATAATTTTTGCACTCTCTTTTATCCCCTTTGCCTTTATACAAAGGAACTATGCATGCTCTCTGCCAATCCCTAGGTACCTTACCCTCTTCCATACATTTATTAAATAATTGCACCAACCACTCCAAAACTATATCCCCACCTGCTTTTAACATTTCTATCTTTATCCCATCAATCCCGGCTGCCTTACCCCCTTTCATTTTACCTACTGCCTCACGAACTTCCCCCACACTCACAACTGGCTCTTCCTCACTCCTACAAGATGTTATTCCTCCTTGCCCTATACACGAAATCACAGCTTCCCTATCTTCATCAACATTTAACAATTCCTCAAAATATTCCCTCCATCTTCCCAATACCTCTAACTCTCCATTTAATAACTCTCCTCTCCTATTTTTAACTGACAAATCCATTTGTTCTCTAGGCTTTCTTAACTTGTTAATCTCACTCCAAAACTTTTTCTTATTTTCAACAAAATTTGTTGATAACATCTCACCCACTCTCTCATTTGCTCTCTTTTTACATTGCTTCACCACTCTCTTAACTTCTCTCTTTTTCTCCATATACTCTTCCCTCCTTGCATCACTTCTACTTTGTAAAAACTTCTCATATGCTAACTTTTTCTCCCTTACTACTCTCTTTACATCATCATTCCACCAATCGCTCCTCTTCCCTCCTGCACCCACTTTCCTGTAACCACAAACTTCTGCTGAACACTCTAACACTACATTTTTAAACCTACCCCATACCTCTTCGACCCCATTGCCTATGCTCTAATTAGCCCATCTATCCTCCAATAGCTGTTTATATCTTACCCTAACTGCCTCCTCTTTTAGTTTATAAACCTTCACCTCTCTCTTCCCTGATGCTTCTATTCTCCTTGTATCCCATCTACCTTTTACTCTCAGTGTAGCTACAACTAGAAAGTTGTGGATGAGAGGAACAAACTCCCAAGTACAGTTATAGAGGCCAGAATGTTGTGTAGCTTTAAAAATAGGTTGGATAAATACATGAGTGGATGTGGGTGGGTGTGAGTTGGACCTGATAGCTTGTGCTACCAGGTCAGTTGCCGTGTTCCTCCCTTAAGTCAATGTGACCTGACCTGACTAGGTTGGGTGCATTGGCTTAAGCTGGTAGGAGACTTGGACCTGCCTCGCATGGGCCAGTAGGCCTGCTGCAGTGTTCCTTTGTTCTTATGTTCTTATATAAGAAAAATGTATTTATAAGACAGGATTTTTGCCTTTTTTGCCAGGTCCCAGACATGTTTTAGAATTGCTGGAGTATATATGAAACTCCTTGAAGTACGGTGTAAGATGAGTGGCATGAAAGCAAAGAGGGGAATGTATGAGAGAATAGTTATAAAAACCCTCTTGTATGGGTGTGAGGCATGGGTTATGAATGTTAAAACAAGGAGAAGGCTGGAGGCAGTGGAGATGTCATGTCTGAGGGCAATGTGTTGGTGTGAATATAATGCAGAGACTCTAGTTTGGAGATTAGGAGGAGGTGTGGGGTTACCAAAACTATTATGCAGAGGGCTGATTTATCTATCACAATTCATCTAATATGACATAATAAACAATATTAATAACATAGAAACCTGATATATACTCTAGAATGAATAAAATATGTCATTATGTATGTGAGGAGTAAGTGGTGGTGTGTTGTTGTTGTTAGGTTTATAAGGGCCACTGAGAGAAGTCGTACATATTCTTGGTATTGGAGGCGGCAGCAGAAGCCACCAACACTATTCACACAAACAGTGAATGTAATTTATAAATAAGAAATATTTACTACACTTTAATTTATAAATAAGAAATATTTACACTTACTGTACCTTGGAGATGCTGGTACTTTGCTACGGGTTTTTTCTTGTATTCTGTGGTGTTTCTCACCTTCTTTATCAACGGCCTGGCACTAGCAGCTTTTTTTGGGTCCATGGTGGCTTATTTAGCAGTCACACAGATGGTTTGGACATGTAGGGAGGATGGAATGAAATACAATGACTTCGAGAGTGTATAAATCTTTAGTGGGGGGAAGGCGGGGTAGGGGTTGGCCTAGGAAAGGTTGGAGAGAGGGGGTAAAGGAGGTTTTGTGTGTGAGGGGCTTGGACTTCCAGCAAGCGTGCGTGAGCATGTTAGATAGGAGCGAATGGAGACGTATGGTTTTTATGACTTGACGTGCTGCTGGAGTGTAAGCAAGGTAACATTTATGAAGGGATTCAGGGAAACCGGGAGGCCGAACTTGATTCCTGAAGATGGGAAGTATAGTGCTGGCACTCTGAAGGAGGGTGTTAATGCTGAAGTTTTATAACTGTAGTGTAAGCATGCCTCTGGCAAGACAGTGATGGAGTGAATGATGATGAAAGTTTTTCTTTTTCGGGCCATACTACCTTGGTGGGAAACGGCCAATGTGTTAATAAAAAGGAAAATTACACTTTCGTCCCCTTGCCTTCATACAAAGGAACTATGCATGCTCTCTGCCAATCCCTAGGTACCTTACCCTCTTCCATACATTTATTAAATAAAAACACTAACCACTCCAAACTATATCCCCACCTGCTTTTAATATGTCTATCTTTATCCTATTATTCCCAGTTGCTTTACCCACTTTAATTCTACCCACTGCCTGACGCATTTCCCCCACACTCACAACTGGTACTTCCTCACTCCTACAAGATGTTATTCCTTTGCCTCTATACATGAAATCACAGCTTCCCTACCTTCATCAACATTTTCCTTGTATCCCAGCTACCTTTTACTCTCACTGTAGCTACAACTAAAAAGTGATCTGATATATCTGTGGCCCCTCAATAAACATGTACATCCTGAAGTCTACCCAACAGTCTTTTATCTACCAATACGTTGTCCAACAAACTACTGTTATTACACCTTATATCATATCTTGTATACAGTGGACCCTCCCTTTTCGTTGGGCTCTGTTTTCGCTCATTTCCGTTATCGCCAATTTTTTCTGTAAATTATTGGCTCTGTTTTTGTTGCTTTCCTCCGTTCTCGTTGGTGTTACAGTAAAAATATTGCCTCCGTTTCCATTGCTTCTCTGTTCTCGTCAGTGGTACAGTACATGTCCGAATGCGCCGTGCACACAACCTCCCACACACACATTCTGAGGTGGCAGTGTCTCTTTGTTTATGGATGAGTGAACATTTTTCTGTGAGGCCATAGGAAACATTTTGTAATAATTCATTGTTTTTTGCACTTGTTTATTCTGTGTGACTGCTAAATAAGCCACCATGGGCCCAAAGAAAGCTGCTAGTGCCAGCCCATTAATAAAGAAGGTGAGAAACACCATAGAATACAAGAAAAAGCTTGTAGCAAAGTACCAAAGGAGGAAGAGAGAGGGAAGAATGTGCCTTCTTCAGTGATTCAGTGATTCTACGATATGTACGATACAAAAGTAGCAGGAGTCGATAAAGGCTATAGCGCCAGCCAGCGATAAAGTGTAGCATTAACAATGTAGCAAGTAAGTTGAGTGATTAAGTGATCGAAAAAGGACGACATGAAACTGACTCCTCCAATGTTATTGGAGGTATATAGGGCCACTGACAAACCTACACCGCCCTGCCTATCTTCCACCACCCAAAACCAATGCCAGCATCTCCAAGGTACAGTAAGTGTAAATATTTCTTATTTATAAATTAAAGTGTAAATATTTCTTATTTATAAATTACGTTCATTGTTTGTGTGAATAGTGTTGGTGGCTTCTGCTGCCGCCTCCAATACCACTAATATGTACGACTTCTCTCGGTGGCCCTTATAAACCTAACAACAACAACACACCACCACTTACTCCTCACATACATAATGACATATTTTATTCATTCTAGAGTATATATCATGTTTCTATGTTATTAATATTGTTTATTATGTCATATTAGATGAATTGTGATAGATAAATAAGCCGTGGAATGTAGTTCTTCTCTGTAAAATGTATTTTTTTTTTTTATACTTTTGGATGTCTGAAATGGATTAATTGGATTAACATTATTTCTTGTGGGAAAAACGGTTTCAGTTTTAGTCAATTTCACATTTTGTTGGACTCCTGGAACGAATTAAAGACGAAAAGGGAGGGTCCACTGTATTTATCGTTTTTTCTTAAAATATGTGTTACCTATAACCAAATTAGTTTCTATACAAAGTTTAGTCAAATGCTCCCCATTATCATTTACACCTGGCGCCCCAAACTTACCTACCAAACCCTCTCTAAATGTTTCTCCTACTTCACCATTTACGTCCCCTACCACAGTTACTCTCTCACTTGGTTCAAAGGTTCCTATACATTCGCTTAACATCTCCCAAAATCTCTCTCTCTCCTCTACATTCCTCTCTTCTCCTGGTGCATACACGCTTATTATGACCCACTTTTCGCATCCAACCCTTATTTTAATCCACATAATCCTTGAATTTACACATTTATATTCCCTCTTCTTCTTCCATAACTGATCCTTCAACATTATTGCTACCCCTTCCTTAGCTCTAACTCTCTCAGATACTCCTGACTTAATCCCATTTATTTCTCTTCACTGAAACTCTCCTACCCCTCTTCAGCTTTGCTTTGCTTAGGGCTAGGACATCCATCTTCTTTTTATTCATAACATTAGCAATCATTTCTTTCTTATCATCCGCGCTACATCCATGCACATTCAAACATCCCAATTTTATAAAGTTTTTCTTTTCTTTGTTTTTAGTAGTTTATACAGGAGAAGGGGTTACTAGCCCATTGCTCCCAGCATCTAGTTGCCTCCTATAACATGCATAGCTTATGGAGGAAGAATTCTGTTCCACTTCCCCATGGTGATAAGCAGAAATAAATAAGAACAAGAACTAGGAAGAAAATAAAAGAAAACCCAGAGGGGTTAGTATGTATATGCTTGTACATGCATGTGTAGTGTGACCTAAGTGTAAGTAGGGGTAGCAAGACATACCTACAACCTTGCATGTTTATGAGACAGAAAAAGACACCAGCAATCCTAACA
>NW_027195703.1:72500-144584 GCF_038502225.1 Cherax quadricarinatus
GAAATGAGGTTGGAGAAGGAGACGAAGAAATGGGAGGCACAATTTGAAACTGCAGTAGACAGGGTAAAGGTCCTAGAATTTGAGGTAAACAGGCTGAAGCAAGTCTCAGGGGCATTGACCAGAGAAGACACAGCATATGAAGCTGAGAGGATGAACAGGAAGGATGGAGATATGAATTATGCTAAGGTCATATCAGCCTGCAAAGAAGGGTCAGGGAGTAAAAGGAAAGAGCAGCTGGGTGCAGATAGAGAGGGAGATAAGTCGAATGCTGAGGCACAACCATGTTACCAAGAGCCACTGGAAAAATCAAGGGAGAAAATGACCCTATACAGACAGGAACCAGAGTCATAGAGGGGGGGAGAAGACATGGACGAGATTGTAAATTTTCAGAGAATAGGGGGGTACGTGAAGGGGAGAAACCGACCGATCAAGCTTATTCTCAGGACAGAAACAGTGAGGAACAGGATCCTCCAAGAGAAACCAAGGTTGAAAAACTCAGAAGAGTACAAGAAGGTGTTCCTAGACAGAGACAGAACACAAACAGAGAGACAGCAGCTGAGGGAGAGGACAAAAAAGCGAAAGGAGATAGGAAAGGAAACAAGGATGGAACCAGCAGAGGTCAGTCAGAGCAGAACAGAGAAGCAAGGGCAAGCACACACACAACTATCCTCAGAACCCCACAACCTATCACACAATCCCAACACAAACTACAATCCATACCCACAGCTTCCACCCAACCCCCAATCATAGAATCCCACAGTATGCTACCAGGTCTCCCACCCCCACAGGCCCCCAAACCACAGTATTGGAAAGGAAACTGAAGGTATGGTACACAAACGCTGATGGAATAACAAACAAGTGGGAGGAGTGGCACGAAAGAGTCAAAGAGACATCACCGGACATCATAGCGCTCACAGAAACCAAGCTTACAGGTATGATAACAGATGCCATCTTTCCAACGGGATACCAGATTCTGAGGAAAGACAGAAGGAACAGGGGGGGTGGAGGAGTGGCACTGCTGATCAAACACCGATGGAATTTTGATGAGCTGGAGAGAGGAGACAGCGGAGAAGAAAGTGATTACATTGCGGGAACGCTTCACTCTGGAGGTCCCAAGGTGGTAATTGCAGTGATGTATAACCCACCACAGAACAACAGGAGACCAGGGCATGAGTATGACGAGAGCAATAGAGCGATGGTTGACACACTGGCTGCAGTGGCCAGAAGAGCTCATGCATGCAGGGCAAAGCTCCTGATCATGGGCAACTTTAACCACAAGGAGATCGACTGGGAGAACTTGGAGCCACATGGGGGCCAAGATACATGGAGGGCTAAGATGATGGAGGTGGTACTGGAAAACTTCATGTACCAACACATAAGGGACACTACAAGAGAGAGAGGAGAGGATGAGCCAGCAAGACTGGACTTAGTATTCACCTTGAGCAGTGCAGATATTGAGGACATCACATATGAAAGACCTCTTGGGGCTAGCGATCATGTGGTTTTGAGCTTCGAAGACACAGTAGAGCTACAAGTGGAGGGGGAAGCAGGAAGGCCAGGACAAATGAAACCAAACTACAGGAAAGGGGACTACACGGGAATGAGGAACTTCCTGAACGAGGTTCAGTGGGACAGAGAACTGGCAGGGAAGCCAGTTAATGAGATGATGGAATATGTAGCAACAATGTGCAAGGAGGCTGAAGAGAGGTTTGTACCCAAGGGAAACAGGAATAATGAAAAAGCCAGGATGAGCCCATGGTTCACCCAAAGGTGCAAGGAGGCAAAAACCAAGTGTGCTAGGGAATGGAAGAAATATAGAAGACAAAGGACGCAGGAGAATAAGGAGAGCAGTCGTAGAGCCAGAAACAAATATGCACAGATAAGAAGGGAGGCCCAACGACAATATGAAAACGACATAGCAGCGAAAGCCAAATCTGACCCGAAGCTGTTATACAGCCACATCAGGAGGAAAACAACAGTCAAGGACCAGGTAATCAGGCTAAGGAAGGAAGGAGAAGAGACAACAAGAAATGACCGTGAAGTATGTGAGGAACTCAAGAGATTCAAAGAAGTGTTCACAGAGGAGACAGAAGGGGCTCCAGAGGGACGGAGAGGTGTGGCACATCACCAGGTGCTGGACACGGTACACACAACCGAGGAAGAAGTGAAGAGGCTTCTGAGTGAGGTAGATACCTCGAAGGCAATGGGGCCAGATAACATCTCTCCATGGGTCCTGAGAGAGGGAGCAGAGGTGCTATGTGTACCCCTAACAACAATATTCAATACATCTATCGAAACAGGGAGATTGCCTGAGGCATGGAAGACAGCAAATGTAGTCCCAATCTTTAAAAAAGGAGACAGACATGAAGCACTAAACTACAGACCAGTGTCACTGACATGTATAGTATGCAAAGTCATGGAGAAGATTGTCAGGAGAAGAGTGGTGGAACACCTAGAAAGGAATGATCTCATCAACAGCACCCAACATGGTTTCAGAGTTGGGAAATCCTGTGTCACAAACCTACTGGAGTTCTATGACAAGGTGACAGCAGTAAGACAAGAGAGAGAGGGGTGGGTGGATTGCATTTTCTTGGACTGCAAGAAGGCATTTGACACAGTACCACACAAGAGATTAGTGCAAAAACTGGAGGACCAAGCAGGGATAACAGGGAAGGCACTACAATGGATCAGGGAATATTTGTCAGGAAGACAGCAGCGAGTAATGATACGTGGCGAGGTGTCAGAGTGGGCACCTGTGACCAGCGGGGTCCCACAGGGGTCAGTCCTAGGACCAGTGCTGTTTCTGGTATTTGTGAATGACATGACAGAAGGAATAAACTCTGAGGTGTCACTGTTTGCAGATGACGTGAAGTTGATGAGAAGAATTCATTCGATCGAAGACCAGGCAGAACTACAAAGGGATCTGGACAGGCTGCAGACCTGGTCCAGCAATTTGCTCCTGGAGTTCAATCCCACCAAGTGCAAAGTCATGAAGATTGGGGAAGGGCAAAGAAGACCGCAGACGGAGTACAGTCTAGGGGGCCAGAGACTACAAACCTCACTCAAGGAAAAAGATCTTGGGGTGAGTATAACACCAGGCACATCTCCTGAAGCGCACATCAACCAAATAACTGCTGCAGCATATGGGCGCCTGGCAAACCTCAGAACAGCATTCCGACATCTTAATAAGGAGTCGTTCAGGACCCTGTACACTGTGTACGTTAGGCCCATATTGGAGTATGTGGCACCAGTTTGGAACCCACACCTAGCCAAGCATGTAAAGAAACTAGAGAAAGTGCAAAGGTTTGCCACAAGACTAGTCCCAGAGCTAAGAGGTATGTCCTACGAGGAGAGGTTAAGGGAAATCAACCTGACGACACTGGAGGACAGAAGAGATAGGGGGGACATGATAACGACATACAAAATACTGAGAGGAATTGACAAGGTGGACAAAGACAGGATGTTCCAGAGATTGTACACAGTAACAAGGGGACACAGTTGGAAGCTGAAGACACAGATGAATCACAGGGATGTTAGGAAGTATTTCTTCGGCCACAGAGTAGTCAGGAAGTGGAATAGTTTGGGAAGAGATGTAGTGGAGGCAGGATCCATACATAGCTTTAAGCAGAGGTACGATAAAGCTCACGTTTCAGGGAGAGTGACCTAGTGGCGACCAGTGAGGAGGCGGGGCCAGGAGCTTGGACTCGACCCCTGCAACCTCAACTAGGTGAGTACACACATGCACACACATGCATGCACACGCACACACGCATGCACACACACGTGCACACACACGTGCACACACTTGCACACACACTTGCACACACACGTGCACACAAATGTGCACACACACACACACACACACACACACACACACACACACACACACACACACACACACACACACACACACACACACACACACACACACACACACATACATTCTCATTTTGTATACTAGGGATTGTTTGTGTTTGTGTAGGGCACAATGGTAGAGGTGTTGAAGGAGAAAGACTGTGGTGTACACAGTAGTGGTGAACTGTGAAGAGAGAGACTGCTATAATCATTGGTGGTAAAAGAGCCTAGCAGTAGAGAAAAACACTTGCCTTCCTAATAATGTTAACCAGTAAACACTCCAAATGTATATATACGTTTTTTCAACATTTGAAAGTATGTAAAAAAAGTAGATTTTCTTTTTCTCTTTTTACACTTGAAAACGTGTAAAAAAAACTGATCTACATTTTTTTTTTTGTTATACAGTGGACCCCCGCATAACGATTACCTCCGAATGTGACCAATTATGTAAGTGTATTTATGTAAGTGCGTTTGTACGTGTATGTTTGGGGGTCTGAAATGGACTAATCTACTTCACAATATTTCTTATGGGAACAAATTCGGTCAGTACTGGCACCTGAACATACTTCTGGAGTGAAAAAATATCGTTAACCGGGGGTCCACTGTATTTGAAAATATGTAAAAAAACGTAGATCTACTTTTGGAGCACTACACATGTGAACGTAGATCTGCTTGGAGCACTACACATGTGAACGTAGATCTGCTTGGAGCAGTACACATGTGAACGTAGATCTGCTTGGAGCACTACACATGTGAACGTAGATCTGCTTGGAGCACTACACATGTGAACGTAGATCTGCTTGGAGCACTACACATGTGAACGTAGATCTGCTTGGAGCACTACACATGTGAACGTAGATCTGCTTGGAGCACTACACATGTGAACGTAGATCTGCTTGGAGCAGTACACATGTGAACGTAGATCTGCTTGGAGCAGTACACATGTGAACGTAGATCTGCTTGGAGCAGTACACATGTGAACGTAGATCTGCTTGGAGCAGTACACATGTGAACGTAGATCTGCTTGGAGCAGTACACATGTGAACGTAGATCTGCTTGGACCGTTTACGGGTTAAAAGAGGTCACCACTGAGGAGAGAGACTGTGCTTTACAGAAAGATAATGTGGGGGTGGTGGGGAGAAGTAGAAGAGCTCAGTATTGAGGGAGGGGGAGGGGTGGAGTGGGGGAGTGCTTAGTACTTGTGAAAGAGAGAGCTCAGCACTGCTGAGCTCTCTCAGGTAGCATTTTTTAAAAATATATTTCATTTAATTTTTTTTGCATTATAAGATTTAGTGGGATACAAGAGAGCATTGTCAATGAGTGGAACTGTCTGCCAAGTAGAGTTATAGAAGCTAAAACCTTGGGTAGTTTAAAAAGAGATTAGACAAATATATGAGTGGGAAGAGCTGGTTTTGATGAGTACCTGAGGTATTGAAGCAAATTCTTGGGTGGCTTAGATTAAAGGTTAAACAGGTGGATGGGATTGGTTGGTTTTGAGAAGGACCTGCATACCTCAGATACTTCTTTATTTACCTGATTAAAATTGAACCATATCTAGTGTTGATTTTTTTTTTTTTTTTTAGGCAAAACATCTCTCTGCAAAGCCTTGGCTCAGAAACTGAGTATCAGACTGGATTCAAGATACAAGTATGCTCAGTTTGTGGAGATAAATTCTCATTCCCTTTTTTCCAAATGGTTTTCAGAGGTATGTATCATATTAATGGAAAGTTTGTATTGCAAGCTATTCATTTCTTCATACTTGCAAGTACTATACAGCAAACACTACTAAAAGTATCCTTAGTAAGAAGCAGTTTTAGAAATATCTTTAATTTTAACACAGTCCCTTAGCAAACATGTACCTGGACCACTGTATTGCTTTTGCCGTATGTTATCTTCAGTTTACAATTGTTGCCTCAAAAATCAGTGTTTATACTATACGAAGCACTGGAGGCTGGAACCTCTGACATCTAACAACAGAGCAGACACAGGCTTAACCTGGCTATGGATATGCTGTCTTCCCATCTGTTTTCTTTCGTAATTTCTGGCAGCTCATTTTATGCAAGAACAAATTTCTATCATAAAGTTGTTCTTTTACTTTCAAGGTTTCCATATTCTCTAGGTGTTCCACTAGTCTTTTTCCTTGTTATCCTTTGTATAACTTTACAAGGTTATGAAGAATACTGATTGCTGGAGCAACCTATGTTGACAGAAAATATGTTTTCCTTTATAAAAAGGCAGTCATCCCCAGACCATTTTTATATTTATTTTTTTATCTACTTTTCTAACAAAGCAGCTCCCACTGAGGTAGGGTGACCCATAACAAAGAAAAAACACTTTCCTTATAAAGAAAGTTTTCCCGTCTAAATTAATAAATTTAAAAAAGAAGTGGTTACTAGCCCCTTGCTCCCGGCATTTTAGTCGCCTCTTATGGCACACATGGCTTGTGGAGGAAAGATTCTTCTCCATTTCCAAATGGCAATTTTTGTCTCCTGTTTTACCACTCTCTCATCTACCTTTACCTCACCTATGGTATTTGTGCATGGGGTTCAACCACTGCAAATCACCTTAAATCTTTAAGGGGCCGACGAATGTTCCGGGAAAGAAAAAAAAATTGAAAAATTTTGGAAAAAATGTTTCTTTACCGAAAAATAATGCATAATTCTGGCAACATGTTGATCCAGTCAATATGTTTCTACCACATTTCTAAGTATCTTTTTCTAAAAATGTAATTTTTTTTTGTTCCTGCTGTCATCAAGAGGACACGATGGCAATTTGTGTTTTTTTTTACTCCAAAAATTAAGATTTTTATGATTGTACCTTTCCAAATACACTACTTGGCACCTTCTCCGTGGAATACATATCAGTGAGCAGAGAACTAGCAGCTCAGTCGCCTCTGTGCTGCCAATACAAGTTGAGTGTGCGGCTTGCTGAAATTTGGCGCTTGGTGACCATGGAGTTGTATAACTCAGGAATAAGTTATTGACATTATTTTTCGTTTTTGGCGAAAACTATTTATAGGAGTGTCATGAATTTTGCACACGTTATTGAAGAATGATGGTTCTACTCAATTTAGTAATGTATACAGGAGAAGGGGTTACTAGCCCCTTGCTCCTGGCATTCTAGTCACCTCTTACGACATGCATGGCTACAGAAGAAGAATTCTGTTCCACTTCCCCATGGAGATAAGAGGAAATAAACAAGAACAAGAACTAGGAAAAAAGTAAAAGAAAACCCAGAGGGATGTATGTATATATATGCTTGTACATGCATGTGTAGTGTGACCTAAGTGTAAGTAGAAGTAGCAAGACATACCTGAAGTCTCCAAAGAGATAGAAAAAACCACCAGCAATCCTACCATCATGTAAAACAATTACAGGCTTCCGTTTTACACTCGGCAGGACGATAGTACATTCCTGGGCGGTTGCTGTCTTCCAACCTACTACCTAGACACAGAACATTATACTCCATTATTAACCCTCCTCTCAAACTCCTCCTTGATAGCTACAGGCATATCACAAGGCACAAAAAACTCTTTGATATCCCACGTGTCCATCTCTCCCTCTGCAAAAATGCTATGCACATAAAGGACTCGAAGATCTGGAATTCATTGCCTGAACATACAAAAGGGGCCCCTGCTGCCTGCAAATCAATTTAAGGCCCACATCTTAGAAATCACGTCGCCACTCAAAATTAACCAGACAAACGCTATACTTTATCACTTACCAGTAACTCAAAAAACTTCTGAATAATTTATGATTGTTCAATTATTGAAGTACAGTGGACCCTCGCCTAACGATATTAATCCGTTCCTGAGAGCTCAACGTTAAGCGAAATTATTTTTAGCCGAATTAATTTTCCCCATGAGAAATAATGGAAATCAAATTAATCCGTTCCTGACACCCCAAAGTATGAAAAAAAAAATTTTCCCACATAAAATATTAATTTTAATACACACAAACTGAAGAAGACATGCACAGTTACATGACACTTACCTTTATTGAAGATCTGGTGATGATTGATGGGATGGGAGGAGAGGTGTGTGTGGATGGTGTTAGTGTTTAGAAGGGGAATCCCCTTCCATTAGGACTTGAGGTGTCAAGTCCTTTTCCGGGGTTACTTCCCTTCTTTTAATGCCACTAGGACCAGCTTAAGAGTCACTGGACCTCTGTCGCACAACATATCTGTCCATAGAGGCCTGCACCTCCCGTTCCTTTATGACTTTCCTAAAGTGTTTCACAACATTGTCAGTGTAATAGTCACCAGCACGGCTTGCAATAGCTGTGTGAGGGTGATTTTCATCAAAAAAGGATTGCACTTTAAGCCACATTGCACACATTTCCTTAATCTTTGAGGTAGGCAACTTCCTCAATTTCTCTATCCCCTCCTCTGGAGCAGTTTCCTCAGGTCTGGCCTCTTGCTGTTGAAGATGATCTAGCAGCTCATCAGTGGTTAGATCGTCATTGTCCTCCTCCACCAACTCTTCCACATCCTTCCCACTAACCTCCAACCCCAAGGACTTCCCCAGTGCCACAATGGATTCCTCAACTGGCATAGGATTCCCAGGGTTAGCCTCAAACCCTTCAAAATCCCTTTTGTCTACACATTCTGGCCACTGTTTCTTCCAAGCAGAGTTCAAGGTCCTCTTAGTCACTTCCTCCCAAGCCTTACCTATAATGTTTACACAATTGAGGATGCTAAAGTGATCTCTCCAAAACTCTCTTAGTCAATTGAGTTTCTGAGGTCACTACAAAGCACCTTTCAAACATAGCTTTTGTGTACAGTTTCTTGAAGTTGGAAATGACCTGCTGGTTCACGGGCTGCAGGAGAGGGGTGGTATTAGGAGGCAAAAACTTGACCTTAATGAAGCTCATTTCCACAGAAAGTCGCTCTGCCACGTCTAATACCAGGAGGCACTTAAGGTCCAATTTATTTTCCAGGAGGTAATTTTTCACAGTGGGGGGCAAATGCATGGTGTAACCAGTCATAGAAAAAGTCCCTAGTGACCCATGCCTTACTGTTTGCCCTCCACAGCACACACAAATTACCCTTGAGGATATTCTTTTGCCTGAACGCTCTGGGAGTTTCTGAGTGATACACCAATAAAGGCTTCACTTTGCAATCACCACTAGCATTGGCACACATCAGAAGAGTAAGCCTGTCTTTCATAGGCTTATATCCTGGGAGTGCCTTTTCCTCCTGAGTAATGTAGGTCCTGCTTGGCATTTTCTTCCAAAACTGGCCTGTTTCGTCACAATTAAACACTTGTTCAGGTTTCAGTCCTTCACTGTCTACGTACTCCTTGAATTCCTGCACATATTTTTCAGCTGCTTTGTGGTCCGAACTGGCAGCCTCACCATGCCTTATCACACTATGTATGCCACTACGATTCTTAAATCTCTCAAACCAACCTTTGCTGGCCTTAAATTCACTCACATCACCACTAGTTGCAGGCATTTTTCTAATTAAATCCTCATGCAACTTCCTAGCCTTTTCACATATGATCGCTTGAGAGATGCTATCTCCTGCTATTTGTTTTTCGTTTATCCACACCAATAACAGTCTCTCAACATCTTCTATCACTTGCGATCTCTGTTTCGAAAACAAAGTTTCAGCTTTGGCAAGAACAGCTTCCTTGATTGCCGTTTTCTTGGCCACAATAGTAGCGATGGTTGATTGGGGTTTTGTGTACAACCTGGCCAGCTCGGAGACACACACTCCACTTTCATACTTAGCAATGATCTCTTCATGTCCATAGTAATTCTCACCCTTTTTCCTGTAGGGTTGGCACTAGAAGCTTTCTTGGGGCCCATGGTGACTTATTTTGCAGGTGCAATCACTAAAAAGGCAGTGATAATATGAAATTTTCCGATTGTATGCAGGGAAGCGACTGCGGTGCCTGGCTTGTAAACACTGGCACCCACGGAACAAGTGAGGCGGGCTCAGGCCGCACGTGGACGCGTCTCGACTGAATCGTGTTGAGAGAGTTTTTTAGCGCTAGCCGAGGCAAAATTTTTGCGTTAAAATGTATCGCTAGGCGGATTTAACGTTATGCGATGCGTTCGTTAGGCGAGGGTCCACTGTATTACTTTGTACTTAAAATTGTTTCAATTTCCTTATTGTAAATTGTGCTAAATTGTAATACTGTAATTTTTTATAAATTCAATTACTGTAAATCACTAGCTACCGCTGTTGTAATAAGAAAAACGATGTTTAATAAAAATCTACTAGTCTCTATATCTCTAGTATTAAGTAGTCTGTAAGCATTAGGTTTAGTCTGCCTGAAATGCCCAGGCGTGATAGTGGCTTTCTTTGTACTTAACAAATCAGAATTGTAATTAGACAGAATAAACATTGCAAAGAAATAAAGTCTTTATAAATTTTTGGTGATGATAGCCTTGGCCTTTAGCTTCCTTTTGAAGTTTTGATGACATGATGACACTGGAAGCATTTAGACATTTTAGTGACATGATTACTGCCTGTTTTGATAAAATGTTTTTATATATTTTATTGTCAGAAAATGCAATCTTGCCTTAGTGAAACAAGTTTGCTCTTTTAAAAATTTCTAAGTTGCAAAGTATTTATTTTTTATATAGTACAGGAGGCCCTCCACATTCACGAGTTCCACTTTTTCGAGCTTCAAACATTCGCGAATGCCCAGCCGCCCTGATTTCATGTGTTTTATGTTATGTTTTCATGTTTTATGATTGTTCGTGGTTCAATAGCTTAAGGAAGCAATTATTGTTAGGCTAAGTAAATTGTATTATTGTATTTCCCTACAGTATATTTGCATAGAATGGATCAAAGTAGAATGACATGGAGAGCATATAAATCTGTAGGGGAAGGAAGGCGGAGTAGGGGTCGTCCTTGAAAATGTTGGAGGGAGGGGGTAGAGGTGTTGTGGGCGAGGGGTTTGGACTTCCAGCAAGCGTGCTTGAGTGTGTTAGATAGGAGTGAATGGAGACAAATGGTATTTGGGACCTGACGAGCTGTTGGAGTGTGAGCAGGGTAATATTTAGTGAAGGGATTCAGGGAAACCGGTTATTTTATATAACCGGACTTGAGTCTTGGAAATGAGAAGTACAATGCCTGCACTCTAAAGGAGGGGTTTGAGATATTGGCAGTTAGGAGGGATATATTGTGTATTTTTATACATATATAGTACTTCTAAGCTGTTGTATTCTGGGCACCTCTGCAAAAACAGTGATTATGTGTGAGTGAGGTGAAAGTGTTGAATGATGATGAAAGTATTTTCTTTTTGAGGATTTTCTTTCTTTTTGGGTCACCCTGCCTCGGTAGGAGATGGCCGACTTGTTGAAAAAAAAAAAATTGCGCATGAAAGCATTTGCGAACGCTACAGTACAGTATTATTATTATTCCCTACATTATATTTGCGCACCAAACATTTGCGAATTTTCAACATTTGCGAGATTCTTGATCCCCTAACCCTTGCGAATGTGGAGGGCCTCCTGTATCTTAATTAAAATATAGTTAAGTTTATTTCAGGACCTATTGTAAAAAATAGTAATAATATTTGGAGGTGTGGAGTTAAAAAAGTTTTATACAGAGGGCTGAAGAGGGGTTATTGAGGTGGTTTTGTCATTGAGAGAGGGTGGTGCAAAATAGAATGACTTGGAGGGTGAATAAATATGTAGTGGAGGGGAGGAGGGGTAGAGGTCATCCTAGGAAAGGATGGAGGGAGGGGGTACAAGAGGTTTTGTGTGCAAGGGGCCAGGACATACAGCAGGCATGTGTGAGTGTGTTAGATAGGAGTGAATGGAGATAATTGGTTTTTGGGACCTGACAAGCTGTTGGAGTGTGAACATGGTAATATTTTGTGGAGGCAGTCAGGGAAACCAGTTTACCGGACTTGAATCTTGGAGGTGGGAAGTACAATGCCTGCACTTTAAGGGAGGGATTTGGGATATTGGCTGTTTGTAGTGACATCTAAACTGTTTATCTGGGGCACCTCTGCAAAGGCAGTGATTATTTGAATGACAGTGAAAGTGTTTCTTTTTTGGGTCACCCTGCTTTGGTGGGAAATGGCCAGCGTGTTGAAAAAAAGATATACAGTATCTCTAAGGATAGAGTTCTAACAGTATGGTGAAACATTTACAGAGTGGCAAGTTGGTGCAGAAGATGTTTGGCAAAATTGCCGAGCTAGCTGATGATCATGCTCTGTTAGTAATAGTGCTGATTGACGAAGTGGAAAGTCTGACCCGTGCACGTGAGTCGTCTTCAAAGGGATTAGACCCAAGTGATGCAGTACGGGTTGTTAATGCAGTCCTTACACAGCTTGATCAGATTAACAAGTTTGTAATTTCATTGTACAGTATACCTTTCTTTTCAACAAACTAACTGGCTGTCTCCTACTGATCATTCACTCTATCACTGTCTTGTTATTTTAATTAACCCTGTTAATTAATGAATTAATTCTGTTGTATCACAGCTTTGAAGCCAGTGTTGGTCCTGTAGCACGATGCCATGAACTCAGCTCACTCAGATAATCAGTGAGCAGTAAATTTGAGCCTAGATATGAGAGAATGAGTCGATGTGGTAAGTGTGCACCATATAAAAATAATCCTGCAGCACACAGTGCATAATGAGAAAAAACACTGCAACTGTGTTTATTTAAAACAGTGACTTTATGATGTATTTTCATATAGTTTTTATGGTTGTATTCTCAGTTTCTTTGTCTCATTTGAAAGAATGGAAGATATATTACAGAAATAGACATGATTTTGATTAGTTCCAGGACTGAAAGTAGCTTGAAATCGAGCTCAAAATAGCAGAAATGTTCGATTTTTGCCGATATTCCAGACTACACAAATGACATCACTTGTCCAATACATGTCCAACTGGCTAGTCTGATACACATTTAGGAATGCACTGACATTATTTATACAATTATTACAATACTGCAGTAGTCTGCATAAAAGTAATTTTCTATTTTTTGTGTGAATAAAAATTCAGCATGAAAAGAAAAGCATAATATGAAAGGGTCTTGGAGGCATGACTAAAGAGCAGAGGAAATGTTTATTTAGTGCCAGGAATGTCTACATTGTTTATTCTGGACCCTGTTTTCAGAATGACAATTGTTAAATTTTATGTGAAATTGGCTGATCACTTCATTGGGTAATTGAAATAGGTAAATGGGCAATTTCTTGTACTCATTCAATATAATAGGAGGAATACTAGTGAAATAACTATGAGTTTGGCGGCCTGGAACAATGGAATTTTCCAAAAATAGAGTGCAAAGTGGGCAAAATTGCCAGTGTGTAAATATCACCAAGATCTCTATCTTGGGAGAGCATAATTCTGCAAGTTTTTCATCAAATTTTGTACTTTTGGTTTCCTTACCTTCAGAAAATGATTCTCTATCATTTCATAAGATAAAAAAAAATATTTTTTTATTTAACCATTTCAGGGTCTGTGCTGTAGATCTATGGCTTTACGTTGAGGGTCCAAACCGTAGGTCTACGCCAAAATTCTAGCGGCGTCAAATTTAGCGTGAGAAGGCTGGTAGGCCTACATCTGAGAGAATGGGTCTGGGTGGTCACTGTGCGCACTATAGAAAAAATCTGGACGCCTGCATGGAATTGTGGGAACACCGCCAAACTAGCTTTGTTCATCATACCTGGCGGCAAGGAAGCTCTCACTCCCCACTCACTCTCTGGGCGAATTCTGACTCTCCTCTTCACAACTTACAATTCTAAGACTGATGGAAGTGGATCTGAAGAGGAATTCTATGGTTTTGAACCATATAGTACCATTGTACCATATGGCACAATGGTACCATATGGTATAATGGTGCCATGTCATACAGTGGTATCAATTGGTACAATGGTATATGGTACAATGGTACCATATGGTACAATGTACCATATGGTACATTATACCATATAGTACAGGGTACAGGGACCCTAATGGAAGTAAGTCTGTCTAACTTTTTTGGGTTATCCTAGGTTCTCCAAACATATGCTGCTATGTATGATAATCTATGTAACTTTATTTGTGTATACCTAAATAAACTTATGATGCCACATGCGCTTGAGTAAGTTTATTCAGGTATACACAAATACAGTTACATAGATTATCATACATAACAGCATATGTATAAAATCCTAGTATAACCCAAAAAAGTCAGGGTGGCTTATTTCCATAGGATCCATATGGTACAGGGTACCATATAGTACCCTGTACCATATGGTACCCTGTACCATATGGTACCCTGCACCATATGGTACCCTGCACCATATGGTACCTTGCACCATATGATATCCTGTACTGTATGGTACCCTATACCATATAGTACCCTGTACCATATGGTACCCTGTAACATGATACCATGTACCATATGGTCAGCAGGAGGTGTTGATGCCACCAGGCACCAGCCAAGACTGAGTGACAACACAAGTCACTGACTCAGCAGTTTCCAAGACAAAGCCATTTGTCATCCACCTCAAGGAACATGTTGAGTTCCTGTACACTTGTAAATATATAATAGAACATTACTATTATACAACATTTTTGCATATTTTTGTTGTAAACAATTATTGTAAACAAGATGATGAAAATATAATTGTGTTTATTGTGTTGAATACAACAGTACCATATAGTACCATATGGTACAATGAACCATATGGTATCATTGTGCCATATGGTACAATGTACCATATGGTACCATAATGTACCATTGCACCATATGGTACCAATGTATCACATGGTACCATTGTACCAAATGGTGCCATTGTACCATATGGTACCATTGTATTCAACACAATAACTGCACTATTATTTTCATCATTTTGTTTACAATAAACTTGTAAACAACTTTTTTGTAAGCAATATAATGATAAACAAATTAGTGCAGTTATTGTGTTGAAGACAATGAGTGTACACTTATACAATATACATTGTATTGGTCACACAGGCCACAAATGTTACTAGAAAAAGAAAAAAATTAGAAAAGAAAAGAAAAAAGTATAAGAAACGTAAAATAAAAAAAAAAGCGATTTTGCGGAAGTCGCTGGTGTTGCCGCCACCCTGTCATTTTGGGTCAACTTCCCACTGCTGTATCTCGGTAAGTGCTGATCAAAAAAATTTTTGTTTTGTTTTATTACCTTCACAAAAATATTATCTTTAATTCTGTAAGAAAGAATAATATCTTTTTTTTTTTTTTTTTAATTTCTTGGACACTGGGGCACCCCTTCAGATTTTGGCCTTGGACCCTGAAAGGGTTAAATTCTTTGACCCTGGGAGCAAGTTGCAAGCAGGGGTCGCAACACTGAAAGGGTTAAATATCCCTGTCATGTGGGATATCTATAAAGAATTTACGCTTTTTCTAATTATTCTTAGTCCTTTTTCTTTTTCACTATTCTAACCCATCATCTAAGTTTTGCAGGCAGGCCCCACTTTACAACACTTTGCTTTACAGTGTTTCGTTAATACAGTAGTTTTCAATTATACCCATTCTTCATTTATTCGGACTTCCTTCAATAAATATATTCACCACTCATTACAGTGGACCCCCGCATAACGATGGCATCACATAGCGATTATTTCGCATACCGCTTACTTTAATTGCAAAAATTTTGCCTCACATACCGCTTAAAAACCCGCTTACCGATTTTCTTCCGAGACGCGCTCACATGTTCCGCCGGGTGGCATTGTTTACCAGCCAGCCTCCGCGGTAACATCCAAGCATACAATCGGAATATTTCGTATTATTACAGTGTTTTCGGTGCTGTTTCTGGAAAATAAGTGACCATGGGCCCCAAGAAAGCTTCTAGTGCCAACCCTGTGGTAAAAAGGGTGAGAATTAGTATGGAAATTAAGAAAGATTTTGAAGGGTTTGGGGCTAACCCTGAGAAGCCTATGCCAGTTGTGGAATCCATTGTGCCTACTTCAAAGATTAAGGAAATGTGTGCACAGTGGGTTGAACTGCAAACCTTTATAGATGAAAATCACCCTGACACAGCTGTTGCAAGCCGTGCTGGTGACTATTTCAATGACAATGTTGTGGCCCATTTTAGACAAATCGTAAAGGAACGGGAGGTACAGAGCTCTATGGACAGATTTGTTGTGCGACAGAGGTCCAGTGACTCTCAAGCTGGTCCTAGTGGCATTAAAAGAAGAAGGGAAGTAACCCCGGAAAAGGACTTGCTACCTCAAGTCGTAATGGAAGGGGATTCCCCTTCTAAACAGTAAGAAGATAATGCTCTCCCCTCCTCCCATCCCATCAATCATCACCAGATCTTCAATAAAAGTAAGTGTCATGTAAGTGTGCATGCCTTTTTCAGTTTGTGTGTATTAAAATTAATATTTCATGTGGTAAAAAAATTTTTTTTTCATACTTTTGGGTGTCTTGCACGGATTAATTTTATTTCCATTATTTCTTATGGGGAAAATTCATTCGCATAACGATTATTTCGCATAACAATTATCCCTCTTGCACGGATTAAAATCGTTAACCGGGGGTCCACTGTATAAGCTATGGATGAAAATATTTTAAGTTAATGTGAATGTGCATGAATGTAGTGCGGATGATAAGAAAGAGTTGATTGCTAATGTTATGAATGAAAAGAAGTGGGATGTCCTAGCCCTAAGCGAAACAAAACTGAAGGCGATAGGCGAGTTTCAGTGGGGAGAAATAAATGGGATTAAGTCAGGAGTATCTGAGAGAGTTAGAGCTAAGGAAGGGGTAACAATAATGTTGAAGGATCAGTTATGGAAGGAGAAGAGGGAATATAAATGTATAAATACAAGGATTATGTGGATTAAAATAAGGTTGGATGTGAAAAGTGGGTCATAATAAGTGTGTATGCACCTCGAGAAGAGAGGAGTGTAGAGGAGAGAGAGATATTTTGGGAGATGTTAAGGAAGTGTGTAGGAGGTTTTGAACCAAGTGAGAGACTAATTTTGGAAGTGGAGTTGAAGATGTATGGGGTAGGTTTAACCCTTTGAGGGTTTTCGTCGTACTAGTACGTCTTACGCGTAGGGGTTTTTGACGTACTAGTACGCATAAATTCTAGCGGCCTCAAATCTCGCGCGAAAATGCTGGTAGGCCTAGGTGTGAGAGAATGGGTCTGCGTGGTCAGTGTGCGCGGTAGAAAAAAAATCTGGGACCCAGTGGTGCATTGTGGGAATGCCCTCTTAGTAAACAATGTCCACCATGCCTCGCGGTAAGAAGCTCCTCACTCCTCGGCGAATTGGGACACTTTTGTTCCCCAGTGACAGTTCTAATAGTGATGGAAGTGCCAGTGAAGATGAGTTTCGTGGTTTTAGTGAGGTTTTGACCGAAACTAATGACCATAATATCGGCAATAGTGAAGAAAACCCAGACGACCCTCAGCCTTCCACCTCTGGTGCTGGGCCCTCGTGTTCACGTTCAGTTGTTCCAGAACCCAAGAGGAAACTTCTATTTTCCCAAATCCCAGACTCAGATGAGAGCATGGGTGATGATAGTGATAGTGAATATGAACTACAAGCTCTTCAAACTAGTTCCAGTAGTGATAGTGAAGTGCAATATTCCCCAGTGAAGCGTCAGTATATACGACGATATATGCGCTCTGGAAGTGTGCCATATGTTATACCAAGGGGAAGGAGTGTATCTCGGAGTACATCCCGTGGCTGTACAACAGGAACAGACAGTGAAAATGACGAAGATACTGTTGCAATTGGGATGGAAAATGTGCGTGGTGGTAGTGGTGCCGGCGGTGAGGCACCAGCAGTGGGCCATGCTGCCACCCACGCCGCTGCCTCAGCTGATCTAGAACAAAGGCCACCATCCCCCACTCCCCCACCACACCAGCCTCCACAACCACAACCTCCACAACCACAACCACCTGTCATTGTCCAGTACCCACCAGCAGACCGCACCTGGGATTGGCAGGAAGCTGTCAATTTTGTTCCAAATCCCCACCAGTTTGATGGCAGCCAAAGTGGAATACGGCCATCTTGTGCACTTGGGAACAATGCCACTGAACTGGAATGTTTCGAGTTATTCTTTGACGAACCACTGATGAAAAGTATTGTCATGGAAAGCAACACATACTACGAGTACACCATGGCAAACACAATACTTTCACCAAAATCACGTCTACACCAATGGAAGGAGGCAACTGTGGCTGAGATGTATCTTTTCTTTGCCACAATAATGCTTATGCCACATGTGTATAAGCACAAAGTGAAATCATACTGGTCAACAGACCCCCTGATTGCAACACCAGGTTTCAGTGATATAATGCCAGTGAATCGATTTGTGCTAATGTTACGTATGCTTCACTTCTCAGATAAAACCAGGCCTGACAGAACTGACAGGTTATATAAGATTAGGAATGTGTTTGTGTATCTGAAACAGAAATTCAGTACTCATTTTTATCCCTTCAGGAAGCTTGTAATTGACGAGTCTTTGATTCTGTTCAAAGGAAGACTCTCTTTCAAGCAGTACATACCTAGCAAGAGGAAACGCTTTGGTATAAAGTTGTTTGTGCTTTGTGATTGTTACAGTGGTCTGGTATTGGATATTGTGTACACTGGAAGTTATACATTGCAAAATACCAGGAAGTTATTGGGCATCTCAGGTGATGTGGTTCGAACAATGATAGAACCATACCTTGGTAAGGGGCATATATTATATACAGATAACTGGTACACAAGCCCCTCACTCAGTGATTTTTTGCGAGTGAACATGACAGATGTGTGTGGCACAGTGCGTGCAAATCGAAAACATATGCCCAGGTTTGATGCTGGCACTCGCAGAGGTGAGGTGCAGGCGTTTGCTGCCAATGACATGGCATTTCGGTGGCATGACAAACGAGATGTCACACTGTTGTCATCAATTCACCCTAATGAAATGGCAGACAGTGGCAGGCAGCATAGAGAGAGAAATGAACCCATTCTAAAACCTGCAGCTGTGATTGATTACACCTTCAACATGCGTTCAGTGGACAAATGTGACATGCAGATTGGGTTTGCTGATTGTGTTCGCAAGAGTTATAAGTGGTACATCAAACTGTTTTTCCATCTTCTGGACATTTCCATGCTCAATGCTTATAATATGTATAAGATGAGCACCAGAAACAAACCACAGTACGGCGAATTCTGTTTGTCTGTCATCAGACAAATAGTATTCAAGTACCAAGGAAATGCACCTGCAATTGACCGCCCACCAAATTATCAACAACTATCTGCTCGTCTGAAGCATGGTGATCACTTCCTGGTAAAACTGCCTGCTACTGCTTTGAAGAAAAAGGCTCAGAAGAGGTGTTACGTCTGTTCACATACAAAAAAACGCCCACAACAATGCAGAGACACTCGTTTTATGTGTGAGGAGTGCAAAACTCCACTGTGCATGACACCATGTTTCAAAGAGTTCCACAGGCTGCAGAACTTCTAGAAACATGTCCTGTGACTGTATATGTGTATATAAAATATAGAAAAATAGTAATAAACAACATTTCATATTGTTTGTTTGTGTAAATATTTTCTGTAAACAAAATAATGACAACAGTGTTTACGCCCTTATTGTGTAGTATTGAAAAAGAAATAACTTACAAAATACTGATCATGTTGGCCTCAGAGGCCATAAAAGTTACTCAGAAAAAGAAAAATTGAAAATAGTACATAAAAAAGTAAATAGAAAAATACCGGGTGACGGCAGTCGGCGATGTTACCATATGTTGTTCAATGTTGGCAAATTTCACACCTCCATATCTCGGTAAGTATTGACGTTAAAAATTTTTTGTTTAGCCTATAATGTTTAGAAAAAAATACTCTATTTTTTCATAAGAAAAAATAATTTTTTTTTTTTTTGAAATTTGGCCGACCCTGAGAACGAGTTTCGGAGAGGGCCTGTCGACCCTCAAAGGGTTAAGAATGTCGTGTTAGTGTTCAGCAGAAGTTTGTGGTTACAGGAAAGTGGGTGCGTGAGGGAAGAAGAGCGATTGGTGGATTGTTGATGTAAAGAGAGTAGTAAGGGAGAAAAAGTTAGTAGAAGTGATGCAAGGAGGGAAGAGTATATGGAGAGAAAAAGAGAGGTTAAGAGAGTTGTGAAGCAATGTAAAAAGAGAGCAAATGAGAGATTGGGTGAGATGTTATCAACAAATTTTGTTGAAAATAAAAAGTTTTGGAGTAAGATTAACCCTTTGAGGGTTTTCGTCGTACTAGTACGTCTTACGCGTAGGGGTTTTTGACGTACTAGTACTCATAAATTCTAGCGGCCTCAAATCTAGTGGGAGAAAGCTGGTAGGCCTTCATATGAAAGAATGGGTCTATGTGGTCAGTGTGCACAGTCTAAAAAAAATCCTGCAGCACACAGTGCATAATGAGAAAAAAAAAACTTTGACCATTTTTTTTTAATAAATCAGCGACTTTGCAGTGTATTTTCGAATAGTATTTATTGTTGTATTCTAGTTTTCTTGGTCTCATTTTATAGAATTGAAGACATATTACTGAAATTGAGATGATTTTGACTGGTTTTACAATGAAAGGTGCCTTGAAATTGAGCTCAAAGTAGCAGAAATGTTCGATTTTTACCAAACTTCAAAAGTAAACAAATCGT
Organism: Cherax quadricarinatus; assembly: GCF_038502225.1. Classification (NCBI taxonomy): domain Eukaryota; kingdom Metazoa; phylum Arthropoda; class Malacostraca; order Decapoda; family Parastacidae; genus Cherax; species Cherax quadricarinatus. Next base: position 92,917 of record NW_027195703.1, read on the forward strand.
GCCAAGCGAGCAATACACGTCAACTGGTGAGTCTAATATTCTTTCACAAGTGCACCAATAATATTTATACCATTTTTTACACTAATGCAGTAGTCTGCATAACAGTAAATCTTATATTTTTTGTGAGAATAAAAATTCAAAGTGGAAAGCAAAAGAATATAAGAGGGGCCTTGAGACGTGACTAATGACTAGAGGAAATGTCATTTTAGTGCCAGGAATGTCTTTCTTGTTTATTCTGGACCCTATTCGGAAATTGGCATCTTTTGAAATTTGTGTGAAATTGGCAAAATTGCTAAATTCTGACCACTGTACTGGATAGTTGAATTTATAAATGGGTGGTTTCTTGCACCCATTCGATAGAAAAAATGGAGTTCTAGCGAAATATTCATGTTTTTTTGTCGACTAGTACAGTGAAATTGGCTGAAAATGGGGCTCAAAGTGGGCAAAATCGCCGATGCGTAAACATCGCTGAGACCGCTTACTTTGCGAGAGCATAATTCCGTAAGTTTTCTATCAAATTTCAAACTTTTGGTGTCTTTATGATCGGGAAAAGATTCTCTATCTTTTCATAAGAGAAAATAATTTTTTTTTTTTTTTAAATTTGGCCGACCCTGAGAACGAGTTTCGGAGAGGGCCTGTCGACCCTCAAAGGGTTAATAAGCTGAGGAAGCCAAGGGAACAAATGGATTTGATAGTACAAAAATAGGAGAGGAGAGCTATTAAAGAGAGAGTTAGAGCTATTGTGAAGATGGAGGGATTATTTTGAGGAATTGTTAAATGTTGATGAAGATAGGGAAGCTGTGATTTCGTGTATAGGGCAAGGAGGAATAACATCTTATATGAGTGAGGAAGAACCAGTTGTGAGTGTGGGGGAAGTTTGTGAGGCAGTGGGTAGAATGAAAGGGGGTAAGACAGCTGGGAATGATGGGATAAAGATAGAAATGTTAAAAGCAGGTGGAGATATAGTTTTGGAGTGGTTAGTGCTTTTATTTAATAAATGTTTGGAAGAGGATAAGGTACCTAGGGATTGGCAGAGAGCATGCATAGTTCCTTAGTATAAAGGCAAAGGGGACAAAAGAGTGCAAAAATTATAGGGGAGTAAGTCTGTTGAGTATACCTGGTAAAGTGTATGCTAGACTTATTATTGAAAGAATTAAAAGTAAGATGGAGAATAGGATAGCAGATGAACAAGGAGGCTTTAGGAAAAGTAGGGGGTGTGTAGACCAAGTGTTTACAGTGAAACATATACGTGAACAGTATTTAGATAAGGGTAAAGAGGTTTTTGTAGCATTTATCCTTGGTTAGGCCTCATTTAGACTATGCTGCTCAGTTCTGGTCACCGTATTACAGAATGGATATAAATGCTCTGGAAGACGTACAGAGGAGGATGACAAAGATGATCCCATGTATCAGAAATCTTCCCTATGAGGATAGACTGAGGGCCCTGAATCTGCACTCTCTCGAAAGGCGTAGAATTAAGGGGGATATGATCGAGGTGTATAAATGGAAAACAGGAATAAATAAAGGAGATGTAAATAGCGTTCTGAAAATTTCCAGCCTAGACAGGACTCGCAACAATGGTTTCAAGTTGAAAAAATTCAGATTCAGGAAGGATATAGGAAAGCACTGGTTTGGTAATAGAGTTGTGGATGAGTGGAACAAACTCTCGAGTACAGTTATAGAGGCTAAAACGTTGTGTAATTTTAAGAATAGGTTAGATAAATGCATGAGTGGGTGTGGGTGGGTGTGAGTTGGACCTGACTAGCTTGTGCTGCTGGGTCTGGTGCTGTGCTCCTTCCTTGAGTGGAGGTGACCAGACTGGGTGGGTCATTGGGCTAATCCAGGGGGGGTCATTGGGTTAATCTGGGGGGGGGACATGGACCTGCTCCGCATGGGTCAGTAGGCCTGTTGCAGTGTTCCTTCTTATGTTCTTATGTTCTTAAAGGGGAACAATGTGGCAGATGTTGCAGATGTATGGAATAGGAGGTAGGTTACTGAAAGCAATGAAGAGTTTTTACAAGGATAGTGAGGCTCAGGTTAGAATATGTAGGAAAGAGGGAGGTTATTTCCTAGTAAAAGTAGGACTTAGACAAGGATGTGTGATGTCACCATGGTTGTTCAATATATTTATACAGTGGAACCTCAAAAATTGAACTTAATCCGTTCCAGGAGCTAGTTCTAATTTCGAAAAGTCTGAAATTCGAAGCAATATTTCCCATAAGAAATAATGGAAATACAATTAATCAGTTCCAGAAACCCAAAAATATTCACACAAAAAATACATTTTATAGAGATTAATTACAGTTTTACATACAACAAATACTATAGTTTTAATTATGTATAGTAATACATATAAAATAACATTTTTACTTACCTTTATTGAAGATTGGTGATGGCATCTGGAAGATAGGGAGGAGGAGAGAGGGAGTTGGGGTTAGTGTTTGGAAGGAGAATCCCCCTCCATGAGGACTTCAGGTAAAGCCCTCTCTGGGGTTACTTCCCTTCTCTGTCTTTTAATGCCACTAGGACCAGCTTGAGTCACTGGACCCCTGCCTCACAAAATAACTGTCCACAGTCCTCTGTTTCTGGTGCCTCTTTAACATTTATCTAAAATGGGACATGGTTCTTTCACTGAACTTGTTGCAAAGATGGCTTGTTTCAGCTTGCTCAGGGTGGTACTTCTGCACAAACATTTGGACATCATTCCACTTGGCACAAATCTCCTTAATCTTTGAAGAAGGCACCTCATCCACTTCCTCTTCCTCCTCTGAAGCAAGTTCCTCAGCTGTGGTCTGATACTGCTCCAGATGAAGCTCTTGCAGCTCTTCAGTGGTTAGCTCTTCCCTGTGGTCCTCCACCAACTCTTCCACATCCTCACCACTCACCTCCAACCCCAGGGTGTTCCCCAATGCCACAGTAGAGTCCACAATAGGCAGAGGGTGAGCTGGGTCAGGATCAGCCTCAAACCCTTCAAAATCCCTCTTTTGGACACAATCTGGTCACAGTTGTCTCCAAGCAGAGTTCAAAGTCCTGGAAGTCACTCCCTCTCAAGCCTTACCTATAAGGCTTATGGAGCTGTAGATGTTGAAGTGATTCCTCCAGAACTCTCTTAGGGTCATCTTAGTGTCTGTGGTCACTTCAAAGCACTTTTCAAACACTGCTTTTGTGTAGAGGTCTTTGAAGTTAGAAATGACCTGCTGGTCCATGGGCTGGAGGAGAGGAGTGGTGTTAGGAGGCAAGAACTTCACTTTTATAAAACTGAAGTCCTTAGACAAGAGGTCTAATAAGTTTGGAGGATGAGCAGGATCATTGTCCATTAACAGGAGGCACTTGAGTGGCAATTTCTTTTCCTGGAGGTATTTTTTCACACTGGGGCCAAACACTTCATAGACCCACTTATTGAAAATTTGTCTTGTGACCCATGCCTTATGATTAGCTTTCCACAAGACACATAACTTGTTCTTAAAGACATTGTTTTTCTTAAACACACTGGGATTTTCTGAATGATACACAAGTAAAGGCTTCACTTTAAAATCACCACTAGCATTAGCACAGAACAAAAGAGTAAGCCTGTCTTTCATAGGCTTGTTTCCTGGCAGTGTCTTTTCCTCCTGTGTGATGAAGGTTCTTTTTGGCATTTTCTTCCAAAACAAGCCTGTTTCGTCACAATTAAACACTTGTTCAGGTTTGAATTCTTCACTGTCTATGTACCCCTTAAACTCCTGTACAAACTTCTCAGCCGCCCATTGTCTGAACTGGCTGCCTCACCATGTCTTACAACATTGTGTATGCCACTACACTTCTTAAATCTGTCAAACCAGCCTCTGCTGGCCTTAAATTCACTATCAGCACTGGTTCCAGGAGTTTTCTGTACCAGATCGGCATGCAGCTTCCTTCCCTTTTCGCAAATAATCGTCTCTGAAACACTATCACTTGCAATCTCTTTATCCTTGATCCACACCAGCAACAACTTCTCAAACTCTTCAACTATTTGTGGTCTTTTTTTGGTTAGCATGAGAGTGGGTGAGCTGTTATCAACAAATTTTGTTGAAAATAAGAAAAAGTTTTGGAGTGAGATTAACAAGTTAAGGAAGCCTAGAGAACAAATGGATTTGTCAGTTAAAAATAGGAGAGGAGAGTTATTAAATGGAGAGTTAGAGGTATTGGGAAGATGGAGGGAATATTTTGAGGAATTGTTAAATGTTGATGAAGATAGGGAAGCTGTGATTTCGTGTATAGGGCAAGGAGGAATAACATCTTGTAGGAGTGAGGAAGAGCCAGTTGTGAGTGTGGGGGAAGTTCGTGAGGCAGTAGGTAAAATGAAAGGGGGTAAGGCAGCCGGGATTGATGGGATAAAGATAGAAATGTTAAAAGCAGGTGGGGATATAGTTTTGGAGTGGTTGGTGCAATTATTTAATAAATGTATGGAAGAGGGTAAGGTACCTAGGGATTGGCAGAGAGCATGCATAGTTCCTTTGTATAAAGGCAAAGGGGATAAAAGAGAGTGCAAAAATTATAGGGGGATAAGTCTGTTGAGTGTACCTGGTAAAGTGTATGGTAGAGTTATAATTGAAAGAATTAAGAGTAAGACGGAGAATAGGATAGCAGATGAACAAGGAGGCTTTAGGAAAGGTAGGGGGTGTGTGGACCAGGTGTTTATAGTGAAACATATAAGTGAACAGTATTTAGATAAGGCTAAAGAGGTCTTTGTGGCATTTATGGATTTGGAAAAGGCGTATGACAGGGTGGATAGGGGGGCAATGTGGCAGATGTTGCAAGTGTATGGTGTAGGAGGTAGGTTACTGAAAGCAGTGAAGAGTTTTTACGAGGATAGTGAGGCTCAAGTTAGAGTATGTAGAAAAGAGGGAAATTTTTTCCCAGTAAAAGTAGGCCTTAGACAAGGATGTGTGATGTCACCGTGGTTGTTTAATATATTTATAGATGGGGTTGTAAGAGAAGTAAATGCGAGGGTCTTGGCAAGAGGCGTGGAGTTAAAAGATAAAGAATCACACACAGGGTGGGAGTTGTCACAGCTGCTCTTTGCTGATGACACTGTGCTCTTGGGAGATTCTGAAGAGAAGCTGCAGAGATTGGTGGATGAATTTGGTAGGGTGTGCAAAAGAAGAAAATTAAAGGTGAATACAGGAAAGAGTAAGGTTATGAGGATAACAAAAATATTAGGTGATGAAAGATTGAATATCAGATTGGAGGGAGAGAGTATGGAGGAGGTGAACGTATTCAGATATTTGGGAGTGGACGTGTCAGCGGATGGGTCTATGAAAGATGAGGTGAATCATAGAATTGATGAGGGAAAAAGAGTGAGTGGTGCACTTAGGAGTCTGTGGAGACAGAGAACTTTGTCCTTGGAGGCAAAGAGGGGAATGTATGAGAGTATAGTTTTACCAACGCTCTTATATGGGTGTGAAGCATGGGTGATGAATGTTGCAGCGAGGAGAAGGCTGGAGGCAGTGGAGATGTCATGTCTGAGGGCAATGTGTGGTGTGAATATAATGCAGAGAATTCGTAGTTTGGAAGTTAGGAGGAGGTGCGGGATTACCAAAACTGTTGTCCAGAGGGCTGAGGAAGGGTTGTTGAGGTGGTTCGGACATGTAGAGAGAATGGAGCGAAACAGAATAACTTCAAGAGTGTATCAGTCTGTAGTGGAAGGAAGGCGGGGTAGGGGTCGGCCTAGGAAGGGTTGGAGGGAGGGGGTAAAGGAGGTTTTGTGTGCGAGGGGCTTGGACTTCCAGCAGGCATGCGTGAGCGTGTTTGATAGGAGTGAATGGAGACAAATGGTTTTTAATACTTGACGTGCTGTTGGAGTGTGAGCAAAGTAACATTTATGAAGGGATTCAGGGAAACCGGCAGGCCGGACTTGAGTCCTGGAGATGGGAAGTACAGTGCCTGCACTCTGAAGGAGGGGTGTTAATGTTGCAGTTTAAAAACTGTAGTGTAAAGCACCCTTCTGGCAAGACAGTGATGGAGTGAATGATGGTGAAAGTTTTTCTTTTTCGGGCCACCCTGCCTTGGTGGGAATCGGCCAGTGTGATAATAAAAAATAAAATAATAAAAAAATTAACACCTTTCACAACATCAGCTTCCTTGATTTGTTCTTTCTTTGACAGGATAGAACCGATGGTCGACTTGTTTTTCCCATACATCCTGGCAAGCTCAACAAGTCTCACACCACTCTCGTACTTCTGTATCATTTCCTTCTTCACATCTATGGTGTTTCTGACTTTCTTTACCACAGGGGTACCACTAGCAAGTTTGTTTGGGCCCATGGCAGCTTATTTCACAGTCCCACAAGCACTAAACACAACGAAATAATCGTAAAATGTGTGAATGAGAGCGCAGGTTAATGTTCACTCAAGCATAAACAAAGCTAGACTGCTCACGGCGCCTGCGCGGGGACGCGGACAGAGCGGGCCCGTGGACATGTTCCATACCCGGCGGTCCGAAAATAGGGGCGCTTTTGATAATAGGGACACAGTTTGTCCGAAAAAATGGTCCTATTTTTGAAACGTTCGATATGTGATACGTTCGATTTTTGAGGTTCCACTGTAGATGGGGTTGTAAGAGAAGTGAATGCTCGGAGGTTGGCAAGAGGTGTGTGGGGTTAAAAGGTAAAGAATCTAACACAAAGTGGGAGTTGTCACAGTTGCTCTTTGCTGATGACACTGCTTTTGGGAGATTTTGAAGAGAAGTTGCAGAGGTTGGTGGATGAGCTAGGTAGGCTATGTAAAGGAAGAAAATTAAAAGTGAATATAGGAAAGGGTAAGGTGATGATAACAAAAACATTAGATAATGAAATATTGGATATCAGGTTGGAGGGAGAGAGTATGGAGGAGGTGAATGTATTCAGATATTTAGGAGTGGACGTGTCAGCAGGTGGGTCTATGAAAGATGAGGTGAATCATAAAATTGATGAGGGGAAAATGGTGAGTGGTGCACTTAGGAGTCTGTGGAGACAAAGAACTTTTTCCGTGGAAGCAAAGAGGGGAATGTATGAGAGTATAGTTATACCAACACTCTTATATGGGTGTGAAGCATGGGTGGTGAATATTGCAACAAGGAGAAGGCTGGAGGCAGTGCAGATCTCATGTCTGAGGGCAATGTGTGGTGTGAATATAATGCAGAGAATTCTTAGTTTGGAAATTAGGGGTAGGTGCGAGCTTACCAAAACTACTATCCAGAGGGCAAAGGAGGGGTTGTTGAGGTGGTTCGGACATGTAGAGAGGAAGGAACAAAATAGAATGACTCCGAGTGTATAAATCTGTAGTGGAGGGAAGGTGGGGTAGAGGTCGGCCTGGGAAAGGTTGGAGGAAGGGGATAAAGGAGGTCTTGTGTGCCTGGGGCTTGGACTTCCCGCAAGCATGCGTGAGCGTGTTAGATAAGAGCGAATGGAGACAAATGGTTTTTAGGACTCGACGTGCTGTTGGAGCGTGAGCAAAGTAACATATATGAAGGGATTCAGGGAAACCAGCAGGCCAGACTTGAGTCCTGGTGATGGGAGGTACAGTGCCTGCACTCTGAAGGAGGGATGTTAATGTTGCAATTTTATAAATGTAGTGTAAGCATGCCTCTGGCAAGACAGTGATAGAGTGAATGATGAAAGATTTTCTTTTTCAGGCCACCCTCCCTTGGTGGGAGATGGCCGCTGTGTTAATAAAAAAAAAGGTAATGTGTGTTCTGTACTATATGCATTTTTTCAGGCCTAGCTATATTGTTCACTTAACCCTTTGACTGTCGCAACCCCCAATCCTGAGGTGTCTCCTGGTCTCGCAAAATTTAAAAAAAAAAAATTATTTTTTCTTATGAAATGATAGAGAATCTTTTCCCGATTGTAATGACGCCAAAAAAACGAAATTTGATGGAAAACTGACGGAATTATGCTCTCGCGAAGTTAGCGACCGCAGCGCTGTTTACAAATCGGCGATTTCGCCCACTTTGAGCCCTATTTTCGGCTAATTCCATTGTTCCAGTCGCCCAAACTCATAGCTATTTCTTTAGAACTTCATTTTTTCTATTGATTGAGTACAAGAAACTGCCCATTTACCGATTTCAACTATCTAATAATGTGGTCAGAAATTTGCAATTTGGCCAATTTCACGAAAACTAAAAAATATGACAATTTCAAAATAAGGTCCAGAATGAACAATGCAGACATTCCTGGCTCTAAAATAACATTTTCTTTGCTCATCAGTCATGTCTCCAGGCCCCTCTGATATTACTCTTGCTTTCTATTTTGAATTTTTATTCAAACAAAAAATAGAAGACTTACTATTATGCAGACTACTGCAATACTGTAATAATTGTATAAATAACATCAACCCATTCATGACTGCATATTAGAATGGCTAGTTGGACATTTATTGGACAATGGCATCATTTGTTTACTTTTGAACATTGGCAAAAATCAAACATTTCCCCTACTTTGAGCTCCATTTCTAGGCTTTTGATACAGTTGACCATGACTTGCTCCACGTAAAATTGTCACACTATGGTATAAGAGGGCACTCCCTCAACTACCTCAAGTCTTACCTCAGCAACAGAAGCCAATATGTGTACGCAAATGGGGCAAACTCTTCTGCACAACCAATTACAGTTGGTGTCCCACAGGGAAGTGTCCTTGGCCCTCTTCTCTTTCTCCTATACATAAATGACCTTCCAAATGCTTCGCAATTACTCAAACCCACACTATTTGCAGATGACACTACATACGTCTTCTCTCACCCGAGCCCAGTCACGCTAGCCAATACTGTAAATACCGAATTACAGAAAATATCTACCTGGATGAGGACTAACAAACTTACACTAAACATTGACAAAACCTACTTCATTCAGTTTGGTAACAGAGCTACAGATGTCCCTCTTAACATAATGATAAATGGATCACCTATCACAAAACTAACAGAGGGAAAATTCTTAGGAATCCACCTTGATAATAGACTCAAATTTCATACACATATACATCAAATTTCTAAGAAAATTTCCAAGACTGTAGGCATACTATCGAAGATACGGTACTATGTTCCACAGTCAGCCCTCCTGGCCCTATATCACTCTCTTATTTACCCCTATCTCACCTATGGAATTTGTGCATGGGGCTCAACAACAATTAACCATCTCAGACCACTAATTACCCAACAAAAGGCTGCAGTTAGAATGATAACAAATTCTCACTACAGGCAGCACACTCCACCAATATTCAATACACTAAACCTACTCACCATACAAAACATCCATACTTATTACTGCACCTATTACATACATAGAACACTTAACTCTGATATTAACCCTCCCCTCAAACATCTCCTTGCCAACCTCAACAGAACACATGACCATAACACAAGGCACAGATCACTCTTTGATGTTCCTCGTGTCCATCTCACACTATGCAAAAACTCAATGCACATAAAAGGCCCTAAAATCTGGAATTCATTACCTGTAAATATAAAAGAAACACAACCTGTTTATAAATTCAAGTCTCTTCTCAAAGATTACTTACTCACCCAAAACCAAATAAATACTGAATAACTGAACATTATAAATTGTATATCTTAAATGTTTCTCACAATTATATCACATAAATGTTAAACCTAAAACCCAATCTAACTTTATTATTTTTTAAATACACTACCTAACAGAATCACTACCTAACTGAATGCAACCATATGACCTGTCTTTGTAATACTCACTTGTGCTTTATAGTTATCTGTTTACATTAATGTTTTATCACTGATTTCATCATTGCTTAGTAGCAGCGCTGTATAGTCCTTGTGGCTTAGCGCTTCTTTTTGATTATAATAATAATAATAATCATTGCTTAGTTAATCTTAAGTTAATTTTAAGCCAGCCCGTAATGCTATGCATAGTATAAGTGGCTTTGGCATACTGCTCTTATCTGTATTTTTTTTGTACCTCTGTATGTGTGCACAAATTGGAAATAAATAAAAAAAAAATAAATAAATAGTAAAATCAATCAAAATCACCTCTATTTCTATAATATGTTTTCCATTCTATCAAATGAGACCAAGAAAACGAGAATACAACCATAAATACTATACGAAAATAGACCACAAAGTCGGCATTTTAATTAAAAAAATCGGTCGGAGTTTTTTTTTTCTCATTATGCACTGCGTGCTCCAGGATTTTTTTTATATGGTGCACACTGATCACACAGACCCATTCTCTCACATGTGGGCCTACCAGCTTTCTCCTGCTTGATTTGAAACCGCTAGAATTTATGAGTATATATACGTCAAACACGGTACCTCATAAGACGTACATATACGGCCGCGACAGTCAAAGGGTTAATATATGATAGTTTAAACATGTTATCAGGCTTTTATATGCATCTGAAAGTGAAAAATGGCTATGATTCACTTTACAGTGATTTTCAGTTTACAACAGTAGCTGTGAATCTAACCTGCTGTATAAGCAGGGCCCTCGTGTATTCTTAATTACCTGTTAATTCATCATTGTTATCATATAATTGATTTTCTTCTAATCATCCTCATATAATTATTTTTCTAATACAGTGGTAATAGCACACTAAATGCGTGCTAAAGGGATAACCGGCAAAGTAGGCAGATGGATCTTCAACTTTCTAACCAATCGCACACAAAGAGTAGTGGTAAACAGAGTTAAGTCAGATGCTGCCATAGTGAAGAGCTCTGTCCTACAAGGCACAGTACTCACACCTATCCTGTTTCTTATTCTCATATCAGACATAGACAGAGATGTAAACCACAGCACTATCATCTTTTGCAGACGATACTAGGATCTGCATGAGAGTGTCATCCATTGAGGACACGGCAAAGCTCCAAGAAGATATAAACCAAGTTTTCCAATGGGCAACAGAGAACAGTATGATGTTCAATAAAGACAAATTCCAACTACTCCGTTATGGAAAACTGGAGGAAATAATAACTAGAACTGAGTATACTACAAACTCCAATCACACAATAGAGTGGAAAAGTAATGTGAAGGACCTGGGTGTGGTAATGTCTGAAGACCTCACCTTCAAGGACCACAACAATGCCACTATCACATCTGCTAGGAAACTGATAGGATGGATAATGAGAACATTCAAGACAAGAGATGCTAAGCCAATGATGATCTTTTTTAAATTTACACTTATTCTTTCTAGGCTGGAATACTGCTGTACAATAACATCCTCATTCAAGGGAGGTGAAATTGCAGAGCTAGAGAATGTACAGAGAACCTTTACTGCACGTATAAGTTCCATCAAACACCTTAACTACTGGGAGTGCCTGGAAGCACTTGACTTGTACTCACTAGAGCGCAGACGAGAGAGATATATCATAATCTACACCTGGAAGATTCTGGAGGGACTGGTCACTAATATGCACACAGCAATCACTCCATACAAAAGCAAAAGACTTGGCAGGCAATGAAACATACCCCCTGTGAAAAGTAGGGGCGTCACTGGTACACTAAGAGAAAACACAATAAGTGTCTGGGGCCCAAGACTGTTCAACAGCCTCCCACCAGCAATAAGGAGCATTACGGGAGGACCCCTGGTTGTCTTCAAGAGGGAGCTGGACAGATACCTAAAGACGGTGCCGGATCAGCCGGGCTGTGGTTCTTACGTTGGATTGTGTGAGGCCAGCAGTAACAGCCTCGTTGATCAGGCCCTGATCCACCGGGAGGCCTGGTTGTGGACCGGGCCGCGGGGGCGTTAATCCCCGGAATGCCCTGCACGTAGACTCCAGGTGGTACCTTGACTTACGAGTTTAATTTGTTCCGTGACCAAGCTCGTAATTCAGTTTGCTCATTTATCAAATAATTTTTCTTCGTTGAAATTAATTGAAATGCCATTAATCCATTCCAGCCCCCAAAAAACCACCCCAATTTTTTTTGGAGAAATACTTCAATATATCGCTAATATCAACTCTATGGTATATTTATCTATCAGAATTGATCCAATATGATATAATAAACACTACAGTGGAACCTCAAAAATCGAACTGCTGCCAACACAACCAATTATGTAAGTGTATTTTTGTAAGTGCTTTTATAAGTGTATTTTTGAGGGTCTGAAATGGACTAATCTAATTTACATTATTCCTGATGGGAATAAATTCATTCGGTAAAGGCACTCGAACAGCCTTCTGGGCCGAAGAAAGTTCGATATTTGAGGTTCCACTGTATAAGTAACATAGAAACATGAGATATACTCTAGAATGAATAAAATAGGCCATAATATGGCAAGTGTCCAGGACCAGTCTGAGCATATAAAATCATTATTGCTCTTTCCTATAACATGTTCTTTGATCCTGGGTAAGAGAAAATGGAATTTTTGAGAGGCTAACTGCACTAGATCACTAGTTTCATAAGGAAAACACTGAAACACAAGCAATTTTCTCAGAAAAAAATTGACTTATTTCATGAAGCCCACCCTTTATTATTGAAGTAAATGCAATAATATTGACAGGAATCATAAAAAAATGATTGTTCATGTGGAATATTGGAAATGTTCCAAATATTTTGGGATTTGTGTGGGAGTAAAGGGCAAGATATTTTGCAAATGTCAAAAATTTAGCAACTTTATATTTTTGTAGTACATATAACTAAAGATACATGTAATTACATGATTACCTCCAATGAGAACATTGCACTAGCATTGTTTTATAAGTACCAAGTCCCAAAACCACCTTTCATTTTGCCATTTAGGCCAGGGTTCTTGCCGAATGTCATTTTCAGTAATTGGACATGATTACCTCCAATGAGAACATTTTTTTTTTTTTTTTTTTTTTTTTTTTTGCAAAATAACTGCTCATAACTCGAATTTGGCTCGCAACTCAAAACAAAAAATTGACCGAGCAATGGCTCGTAACTCAGAAAACTCCTAAGTTGGGGCAATCATAAGTCAAGGTACCACTGTATTTCTTCCCATTAGTGTGTATTCATCAGAAGCAAGGTATGCAAGGCTTACCCTATAAAATTCTTCCCTTCAAAATTCAAATACAGTAAAACCTTGATATTTTGGACCTCTGTTGGTATCGTCTAATTTTGATAGTATTAGAATCAGCATGAAAAGCAAGCATTGATGTTAATACTGGCAAAAAAAAAAAAATTATATTGTCCCATCTCTAATTGTTAGTATCATGACAAAATTATCTCTGTATCTACAACAATTTTATTTATTGATTTTTGTTTGTTAATATTTTATTAAGTTTTCATTTTTATTGTACTTTTATTTTTTCTGTACAAAACCAACTTTTCTGTCATCTTTTAGAAAATATAACCTTTACCCTTTGGAGTTTAAGATTTATCTGATAATTTTTCCTTATATCCTAGGTACCCAAATGTCCTCATTGTTACGACATCCAATATTTCTGGTACACTTGACTTGGCTTTTGTGGACCGTGCAGACATAAAGCAGTATGTAGGGCTTCCCTCTCAAGCTGCTATTTATCAAATCTACTATTCCTGTATTGCTGAATTGAGACGGGTGAGCTGCTCTTTGTTAATTTTTTATTTGATATTATGTGCCACTTTTAAAATTTACAAAAGTTAAAAAAGGCTAAAAGTTAAGAAACACTTTAGTGGTATGTGTTGCTCTATAAGCATCTGGTTTACCTACTCTTCTGTGAAAAATATGTAGCTCATAAGTCTTTGAAGTTCATAACTAGGTATTACAACCCAGGAGTCCCAAAGGCCTGTTATCCTGGGTGTAAAGGGAGCAAAATAAACACAGCAGAAAAACTTTTGACTTATATTATCCTTCACCAATTTAGAACAGAAGTATGTATACTATATACACTATGTACAACAATAAGTATATAAGTGCACTCCACGGTAAGCAAGGCAGAATAGAAGCCACTAGAGACCAGACCATGCTTCAACCAGCTCTAGAATGGGAATGACAAGGGCAGACGGGTGAGTGGTACCCACATCACCTCTGCGATTGCCAAAACCATCTCATTGGCTGGAACCTTTGTACTGTTTGAACGATGGGGCCCCATCGTCAACCCTTAGCCCCTGGTTCGCTGGTTGGGGGAGATAGCCTGTAAATGAGGGTGTGTACATACTCCGAGTAAAGGTTACGTACTCTTTGCATGCCACACTAGGCCTGGCACATACATACATCTTGCTGATCAGCTTGTATGTATGTGTGCAGAAGTTATGGCATACTCAAGTTTCCCAACATGCATCATCTTAGACCTTTAAATAACTCTGGTCTGGCATGACTATAACACCTACACATAATCTTGACCCACAGTGTGTTATGGGAAGCAGTAGTGGAGCATGATTGTCTCGTATCATATCTTGCACGTTAAAAAGATGGCTATACAGTGGACCCCGGTTAACGATATTTTTTCATTCCAGAAGTATGTTCAGGTGCCAGTACTGACTGAATTTGTTCCCATAAGGAATATTGTGAAGTAAATTAGTCCATTTCAGACCCCCAAACATACACGTACAAACGCACTTACATAATGGTCGCATTGGGAGGTGATCGTTATGCGGGGGTCCACTGTATATATAATGACGTAGGTAGCAGTGATACAAGGTACTGAGAGTAACAAACAATTTAGGTAATAAAAGATTGGAGGGAGGGAACATGGAAGAAGTGAATATGTTCAGATATTTGGTATTGGACTTGTTGGCAGACAGGTCTGTTTAAGATGAGGTGAACCATAGAATTAAGAGAAGAAAGGAAGGGTGGTTTATTGAGGCATCTGTGGAGACAAAAAAAAGTTAACCATAGAGGCAGAAAGGGGAATGTATCAGAGTATAGTGGTACCAACATTTGTGTGTGTGTGAAGCATGAGTTTTAAATGCTGCAGTGAGGAGGAGGCTGGAGGCAGTGGTGATGTCATCCTGAGGGCAGTGTGTGGTGTGAATATCATGCAGAGAATTTGTAGTTTAGGAATTAGGAGGAGGTTCAGGGTTACTAAAGGTATCATTCAGAGGGCTGAGTAGGGGTTACTGAAGTGGTTTGGACATTCAGAGAGAATGGAGCAAAATAGGAAGACTGAATTATTATTATTATTATAATCAAAAAGAAGCGCTAAGCCACAAGGACTATACAGCTAGGAAGACTGAAAGGTGGGGTAGGGGTCATCCTAGGATAAGTGAGAGGGAGGAGGTTTTGTATGTAAGGGGCCTGAACATCAAACAGGCATGTGTGAGCATATTAATATTGAGTAAAAACAAGCAGTTTTTATGATTTGACGTGCTAGTGGAGTATCTGTGAGGTAACACTTACGAAGGGATTCAGGGAAAACCAGTTAGCTGGACTCGAGTCCTGGAGGTGGGAACTACAGTGCTTGCATTCTGGAGGAGGGGTGGGGATATTGCAGTTTGGAGGGGCATCTGAGCTCTAATGTCATTGCACTACTGGCAAGACAACAATAGTGATTGGCAGTGATGGTGTTTCTTCTCTTTCAGGTCACCTACCTCGGTAGTGTGATTATGATTATCATTTATCGTAGTTGCTTCCATGCTTGATTGACTAGCTTGTAAAATTAATTGCTTAAACTTAATTTTTATTATAAAACTATTATTTCAGATTGGCATCATTCTAGACAGTGAGCTGCTCTTCACTCTGCAAGACCTTCAGTGTACAAACATGATCCTCAAGGAAGTAACCAAGTTATCACTGTTATTATGGGAGATAGCTGGGTCAGTACTTGCTTTTTATCTCAGAAATCTTTTCTTTAATTTATGAGCCTCAGTATGTTTGTTTTTCTATCAAGTAAATTTGATATTGTATTTAAAGTCTAGCCACATTCTTCAATGTACATTTCTTGTTTTTATCAGGTGGTAAATCAAAGATTCTAAATATAAAGAGTGAGAGGGAGGAGTGAAAGAGGTTTTGAGTGATAGGGTATTGCAACCCCTGAATGGGTCACAATGTATATTACTGTTCATATAATTTTATATTGCTTATATATATTTGCGATAATAGCTAAATCGTAAATACAGTGGACCCCCGGTTTACGATATTTCATTCCAGAAGTATGTTCAGGTGCCAGTACTGACCGAATTTGTTCCCATAAGGAATATTGTGAATTAGATTAGTCCATTTCAGACCCCCAAGCATACACATACAAACGCACTTACATAAATAAACTTACATAATTGGGAGCTGATCGTAAACCGGGGGTCCACTGTATATTGCTTTATATTATTATTTGACTTAGTTATATTATTAGGTAGGATGTAACATTTATATATTATTCAGTGCTCATAGTTCGAGCGTTAAGTAGCTGACAACATTGTCAACTACTGTGTTTTCTCTCTGCTCGTTACGCTGCCGGCTTCTCTGTGTTGCTGGGCAGCAGCAATCCACGGAGAGTCACGTGATCAGGGGGGGTGATCACACCTCACCTAGAGTAGTCTGCCTGGGCTGCGCTTGCTATGGTCTGTTTGACATGCTTCTAGCAAGAGGTCCCTCTACTCTTCTCCCTTGTTGGAAGATTGTCTCTTTCACTTTCTTATTGTTGGTTCTGTGTAACTCTGTTCACAGAACATAGTCTAGACTTAGTGATTTTCGACGTTGTACTGAAGTTGTGTGTCGCATGGACACTCGGAGAAACTCAGGTCCTGAGCTGTAGCTTCTGACCTAATTTGTACTGGTATCTGTGCACTGTCACAGTCGGGGATTTTCTAATGCTGAACTTAGATTCAGTAGTATGGGAGTTTTGTGACTTTTGTGGAGGATCTGCAGATGGTCCCTACGTAGTGTTGTTATATTATCTCCTTGTTCTTGATTCTGTGTCGCTTTTGCTTGTTATATTGCTGTTTGGCTTATCAGAGAGCGCAGGTTAGTGTTCACTCAAGCATAAACAAAGCTAGACTGCTCACAGCGCCTGCGCGGGGACGCGGACAGAGTGGGCCCGCGGACATATCCCGTACCCGGCAGTCCGAAAATAGAGGCACGTTTGATAATAGGGACACAGTTTGTCCGAAAAAATGGTCCTATTTTCAAAATGTTCGATATGTGAAACATTGGATTTTTGAGGTTCCACTGTACTAGTACGTCAAAAACCCTGGTGCGTAAGCCGTACTAGTACGTCCGAAACCCTGAAAGGGTTAAGGTGGGTGACATAATCTTTTCCCTCTGCCTGGCTACCACACCTCCATAGTATATAAACATAAAATGTTTAAATACTATGTAACATGTTTCTTGTATAATTTTGAAGAAAATATCATAGATGGATTAATGAAAATGTCTATATTAATGCAAAATAAGACATTTAATGTGCCCAAGAGTGATTATTATTAACCCTTTGACTGTTTTCGACGTATAAATACGTCTTACGAGCCAATGTTTCTGACGTATATATACTCAATAATTCTAGCGGCTTCAAATCAAGCGGGAGAAAGCTGGTAGGCCCACATGTGAGAGAATGGGTCTGTGTGGTCAGTGTGTACCACATAAAAAAAATCCTGCAGCACACATTGCATAATGAGAAAAAAAAACCTGATCGCTTTTTTGGAATAAAACGCCGACTTTGAGGTGTATTTTCGTATAGTATTTATCGTTGTATTCGCGTTTTCATGGTCTTAGGTGATAAAATGGTAAACTTATTACAGAAATAGAGATGATTTTCATTACGTTGACGATGAAAACGACCTTGAAACTGAGCTCAAAGTAGCGGAAATGTTCGATTTTTACCAATGTTCAGGAGTAAATAAATCACACCACACGTCCAATACACGTTAACTGGGGAGTCTAATATTCTTTCACTAGTGCACTGATATTATTTATACAATTTTTACAATAATGCAGTAGTCTGCATAACAGTAAATTTTGTATTTTTTTGTATGAATAAAAAATCAAAATAGAAAGCAATAATAATATAAGAGGGGCCTAGAGATGTGACTAATGAACAGAGCATATGTTATTTTAGTGCCACGAATGTCTACCTTGTTTATTCTGGACCCTATTTTGAAATTGGCATCTTTTTTAGTTTGCGTGAAATTGGCCAAATTGCCAATTTCTGACCACCATATTGGGTAGTCCAAATTAGTAAATGGGAGGTTTCTTGTACTCAGCTGATAGATAAAATGGAGTTCTAAAGAAATAGCTATGAGTTTGGTCAACTGGAACAATGGAATTGGCTGAAAATAGGGCTCAAAGTCGGCGAAATCGCCGATACGCATATGTCGCCGAGACCGCTAAATTCGCGGGAGCATAATTCCATGAGTTTTCGACCAAATTTCGAACTTTTGGTGTCATTACCATCGGGAAAAGATTCTCTATCATTTCATAAGAAAATTTTTTTTTTTTTTTTAAAAATTGAGCGACAATGACAGTTTCAGAGAGGGGCCTGAAACAGTCAAAGGGTTAAATAATAGATGTATGTGCTCATGGAGAATGTAAACAAACTGGGTGGCGCACTCCACATTTGAAAGACTGCTCGCCATATAGAAAGTTTTGGTCATAATTTGAAATCACCGTATTAGCGGAACGCCGCAAGGCGAAACACCGTAAAGCAGGGCCCTACTGTACAGGAGAAGGGCTTACTAGTCTCTTGCTCCCAGCATTTTAGTTGCCTCCTACGACGTGCATGGCTTGCTCACTGGGCAGGACTGTAGTACCTCCTGAGTGGTTGCTGTCTACCAACCTACTACCTTGATTTGCCAAAGTATTATTATTGTTTTTTCCTTTTCAGACAAAGTGTGGGTTTTAGTGGACGCACACTGCGGAAGATCCCCTTTCTTGCACATGCTCTTCATGCTGACTCACCTGTGGTCTCATCACCCAGATTCCTAAGTGCTATGCAGATGGCTGTTTTAAAACAGAAAGAAGATAAATTACAAATATCTGTACCTGATAGTTGTTAGAATTTTTTAGTTCTTATAGGATATATTTTATATATAATCAAGATATGATACTTGGGACCTGACGATCTGTTGGAGTGTGAGCAGGGTAATATTTAGTGAAGGGATTCAGGGAAACCGGTTATTTTCATATAGTCGGACTTGAGTCCTGGAAATGGGAAGTACAATGCCTGCACTTTAAAGGAGGGGTTTGGGATATTGGCAGTTTGGAGGGATATGTTGTGTATCTTTATACGTATATGCTTCTGAGCTGTTGTATTCTGAGCACCTCTGCAAAAGCAGTGATAATGTGTGAGTGAGGTGAAAGTGTTGAATGATGATAAAAGTATTTTCTTTTTGGGGATTTTCTTTCTTTTTTGGGTCACCCTGCCTCGGTGGGAGACGACCGACTTGTTGAAAAAAAAAAAAAAAAAAAATCAAGATAATGGTAACAACATAAGAATTTATAATTATTTAGATTCTCTCTTTTATGTATATACTGTGTAATGTATTTTGTAATTTATACACAAGAATCCATTTATATCACATAACAATTATGTATACTCTTTAGGTTTTTCATTCTTTTTGGGTCACCCTGCCTAGGTGGGAAATGGCCAATATGTTAAAACAAAAATTATTATATATTTATGTTGTATAGTATTGATTAACTTTTTCTTATTTATTTGTAATTGTAATAGTGGCCAGGTGTCTTTAGTATGTTTTGCATTTTCATTCAACTGTCAAAATAACTAATTTTTTATTTGATTTCACACACACACTCTGACTATGGAAGTTTCTTTTTATGTGACATTAAACTGTGAATAGCTGTATGCTTCTTATTCAACCAAAATTTCAATTATAATCCTCATATGTTTATTGAGTATACCAGGAAAAGTGTACGGTAGGGTTATAATTGAAAGAATTAGAGGTAAAGACAAAATGTAGGATTGCGGATGAGCAAGGTTTCAGCGTGGGTAGGGGATGTGTAGATCAAGTGTTTACATTGAAGCATATATGTGAACAGTATTTAGATAAAGGTAGGGAAGTTTTTATTGCATTTATGGATTTAGAAAAGGCATATGATAGAGTGGATAGGGGAGCAATGTGGCAGATGTTGCAAGTATATGGAATAGGTAGTAAGTTACTAAATGCTGTAAAGAGTTTTTATGAGGATAGTGAGGCTCAGGTTAGGGTGTGTAGAAGAGAGGGAGACTACTTCCCGGTAAAAGTAGGTCTTAGACAGGGATGTGTAATGTCACCATGGTTGTTTAATATATTTATAGATGGGGTTGTAAAAGAAGTAAATGCTAGGGTGTTCGGGAGAGGGGTGGAATTAAATTATGGGGAATCAAATTCAAAATGGGAATTAACACAGTTACTTTTTGCTGATGATACTGTGCTTATGGGAGATTCTAAAGAAAAATTGCAAAGGTTAGTGGATGAGTTTGGGAATGTGTGTAAAGGTAGAAAGTTGAAAGTGAAAAATAGAAAAGAGTAAGGTGATAAGGGTATCAAATGATTTAGATAAAGAAAAATTGGATATCAAATTGGGGAGGAGGAGTATGGAAGAAGTGAATGTTTTCAGATACTTGGGAGTTGACGTGTCGGCGGATGGATTTATGAAGGATGAGGTTAATCATAGAAATGATGAGGGAAAAAAGGTGAGTGGTGCATTGAGGTATATGTGGAGTCAAAAAACGTTATCTATGGAGGCAAAGAAGGGAATGTATGAAAGTATAGTAGTACCAACACTCTTATATGGGTGTGAAGCTTGGGTGGTAAATTCAGCAGTGAGGAGACGGTTGGAGGCAGTGGAGATGTCCTGTCTAAGGGCAATGTGTGGTGTAAATATTATGCAGAAAATTTGGAGTGTGGAAATTAGGAAAAGGTGTGGAGTTAATAAAAGTATTAGTCAGAGGGCAGAAGAGGGGTTGTTGAGGTGGTTTGGTCATTTAGAGAGAATGGATCAAAGTAGAATGACATGGAAAGCATATAAATCTATAGGGGAAGGAAGGCGAGGTAGGGGTCGTCCTCGAAAGGGTTGGAGAGAGGGGGTAAAGAAGGTTTTGCGGGCAAGGGGCTTGGACTTCCAGCAAGCGTGCGTGAGCGTGTTAGATAGGAGTGAATGGAGACGAATGGTACTTGGGACCTGACGATCTGTTGGAGTGTGAGCAGGGTAATATTTAGTGAAGGGATTCAGGGAAACCGGTTATTTTCATATAGTCGGACTTGAGTCCTGGAAATGGGAAGTACAATGCCTGCTCTTTAAAGGAGGAGTTTGGGATATTGGCAGTTTGGAGGGATATGTTGTGTATCTTTATACGTATATGCTTCTAAGCTGTTGTATTCTGAGCACCTCTGCAAAAACAGTGATTATGTGTGAGTGTGGTGAAAGTGTTGAATGATGATGAAAGCATTTTCTTTTTGGGAATTTTCTTTCTTTTTTGGGTCACCCTGCCTCGGTGGGAGACGGCCGACTTGTTGAAAAAAAAAAATATGTAATAAGTTTACGATGGCACTTGTATAGTTTATATTTTTATATTTCTGATTCTTAACACGGGTATTCTCTAATACTAACATTTTTTTTTTTTCAACAAGTTGGCCGTCTCCCATCGAGGCAGGGTGACCCAAAAAGAAAGAAAATCCCCCAAAAGAAAATACTTTCATCATCATTCAACACTTTCACCTCACTCACACAAAATCACTGTTTTTGCAGAGGCACCCAGATACAACAGTTTGGAAGCATATATAAAGAAGATATAACATACAGTGGACCCTGGCCTAACGACGGCATCGCATAACGTTAAATCCGCCTAGCGATACATTTTAACGCAAAAATTTTGCCTCGTCTAGCGCTAAAAAACTCACTCAATGCGATTCGTTCGAGACGCGTCCACGAGCGGCCTGAGCCCGCCTCACTTGTTCCGTGGGTGCCAGGGTTTATAAGCCAGCCACCACAGTCGCTTCCATGCATACAATCGAAACATTTCATATTATCACAGCCTTTTTAGTGATGGCACCTGCAAAATAAGCCACATGGGCCCCAAGAAAGCTTCTAGCGCCAACCCTACAGGAAAAAGGGTGAGAATTACTATGGATATGAAGAAAGAGATCATTGCTAAGTATGAAAGTGGGGTGCGTGTCTCCGAGCTGGCCAGGTTGTACATAAAACCCCAATCGACCATCGCTACTACTGTGGCCAAGAAAACAGCAATCAAGGAAACTGTTCTTGCCAAAGGTGCAACTTTGTTTTCGAAAGAGATCGCAAGTGATAGAAGATGTTGAGAGACTGTTATTGGTGTGGATAAACGAAAAACAGATTGCAGGAGATAGCATCTCTCAAGCGATCATATGTGAAAAGGCTAGGAAGTTGCATGAAGATTTAATTAGAAAAATGCCTGCAACTAGTGGTGATGTGAGTGAACACAAGTGTTAGCTTTGTTGACACTAATGCTCTTTTTTATCAAATTAGAGAAGAGTAATTTTATTAACACGTTCCCTGCCAAAACTGCTTACCCTTCTTGCCTTCACAGACCATCTTGTTGAAGCATCACTTATACACAACTTTTCTAATGTGAATCCAGTCCTGGCTGTCTCTCTAGATGCCTTCTTTTCTCATTACATTGTCAAATGCTCCAAACTTCTGAACACTCATGACTCAATTTGATCTGTATCTTTTCTTTTAATAAATTTTCTTTTCCTTTCCTGTCTTGTGCCTAGGTGGGTTTTGTCTCACTGGGATTTTGTTCAACTCTCGTGGGCCATTATCTCTGCTGCAGTGCTCCTCTTTTCTCTTGTTCTTAGACTGTCTCCACTTTTCTACTACTGCTAGTCTCCACCCTCTGACCCTTTATTCACTACCACCACCTTCTTATTGCCACCTCTATCACTTTTGCACTAGTTTTTGTACTATTACCACTTCAATACTCTTCCCTCCTCTTGTTACACTAGTACAGTACTATCCCCACCATCTTCTCTTCACTATATGACCTCTATGGAATTAGTGATTCCCCTGATTAAAATAAACAAGCTTGACTAACTGGTTTCCCTTGACTTCCTTTGTAAATGTCACCTTGCTCACACTCCAACAGCATGTGAAGCCAGAAAAGCCACTTGTCTCCATTCACTCCAATTTAACATCCTCACACAAGCCTGCTGAATGCTCATGCCCCTAGCACTGAAAACCTTTAACCCCTCCCTCCAACCCTTTCTTTGATGGCCCATATCCCTCTCTCCTTCCTTCCACCCCTGAATTGTACATCTTGGTTATCCTATTCTACTTTAACTTCTCTAAATGCCAAAACCACTTCAACAATTTCTCTGCAGTTCTCTGAATTACACTTATGTAGCCCCACACCGAATCTAATTTATACACTATGAAATTTCTGCACAATATTTGCCCCACACATTGCTATTTAACATGATATTTCTACTGTCTCCAGCCTCCTTGTTGCAATGTTTAAATCCCATGCCTCACACCCATGTAAAAGTATTGGTACTAATACACACTGGCACATTTTCCTTGTTTTTACACTGGCCATCTTCCACCAAGGAGGGTGACCCAAAAAAAGAAGAAACACTTTCACCATTGATTCAGTCACTGTCTTGCCAGAAGGAAGTGTTTTGATATTATAGTTTAGATGACTCTCCAAATTACAACATCCTCACCTCTCCAGAGTGATGGTACTGTACTTCCCACCTCTTTGACTCTAGTCTGGCTAACTGGCTTCCCTGAATCCCTTTATAAATATAACCTTGCTCACACTCAAACAGCATGTCAAATTATAAAAACTGCTTGCCTCCACTCACTTTTATTTTTGTTTTTAAACAAGTTGGTCATCTCCCACCAAGGCAAGGTGACCCAAAAAGAAAGAAAATCCCCAAAAAAAAAATACTTTCATCATCATTCAACACTTTCACCTCACTCATACATAACCTCTGCAAAAACAGTGATTATGTGTAAGTGAGGTGAAAGTGTTGAATGATGATGAAAGTATTTTCTTTTTGGGGATTTTCTTTCTTTTTGAGTCGCCCTGCCTTGGTGGGAGACGGCCGACTTGTTAAAAAAAAAAAAAAAGCCTGTTGTATGTCTAAACCTCTCTCACACAAAACCTCTACTGCCTCCCTCCAACCTTTCTTAGGGTGACCCCTACCTGCTTCTTCCCTACTTCTCAGATTTATTTTCATTATTGCCTCCATAAATAAACCTCTTTCTTTACACACATTCCTGAAAAAACCACAAATTTATAGCGATAATAATCTAATAATAACAAAGGTTGAATTAGTAGGTTGGTAGACAGCAGCCACCCAGTGAGGTACTACCGTCCTGCCAAGTGAGTGTAAAACGAAAGCCTGTAATTATTTTACATGATGGTAGGATTGCTGGTGTTTTTTTCTGTCTCATGCAAGATTTCAGGTACATCTTACTACTACTTCTTACACTTAGGCCACACTACACATACACGTTTATGTATACACACTCATCTGAGTTTTCTTTGATTTTATCTTAATAGTTCTTGTTCTTATTGCTTTTCCTTTTATATGCATGGGGAAGTAGAATAAGAATCTTTCCTCCGTAAGCCATGCGTGTTGTAAAAGTCAACTAAAATGCCGGGAACGATGGGCTAGTAACCCCTTTTCCTGTATAGCCTACTAAAAAGAAAAAGAAGAAAACCATCAAAATGGGATGTTTGAATGTGTGTGGATGTTGTGCAAATGATAAGAGATGAGTGCAGATGTTATGAATGAGAAGAAGCTGGATGTCCTGGCTTTAAGTGAAACAAAGCTGAAAGGGGTGGGAGAGTTTCAGTGGGAAGAAATACATGGGTTTAAGTCAGGGGTTTCAAACAGAGTTAGACCTAAAGAAGGAGTAGCAATAATGTTGAAGGATAAGTTATGGGAGGAAAAGAGGGAATATAAATGTATATATTCAAGGATTATGTGGAGTACAATAAGGGTTGGATGTGAAAAGTGGGTTATAGTAAGCATTTATGCACCTGGAGAAGTGAGAAGTGTAGAGGAAAGAGATTTTGGGAAATGTTGAGCAAGTGCATGGGGAGTTTTGAACCAGGTGTGAGAGTACTTGTGGTTGGGGATTTCAAAGCTAAAATGGGTAAAAATGTTGTGGAGGGAGTAGTTGGTAAATTTGGGGTGCCAGGGGTAAATGAAAATAGGAAGCCTTTAATTGAGCTATGTGTAGAAGAGGTTTGGTAATAAGTAATACATATTTTATGAAAAAGAAGATAAATAAGGTATGATATAGCATGTAATGAAAGTAGTTTGTTAGATTATATATTGTTGGAAGGCGGGGTAGGGGTCGGCCTAGGAAAGGTTGGAGGGAGGGGGTAAAGGTTTTGTGTGCGAGGGGCGTGGACTTCCAGCATGCGTGAGCATATTTGATAGGAGTGAATGGAGACAAATGGTTTTTAATATTTGATGTACTGTTGGAGTGTGAGCAAAGTAACATTTATGAAGGGATTCAGGGAAACTGGCAGGCCGGACTTGAGTCCTGGAGATGGGAAGTACAGTGTCTGCACACTGAAGGAGGGGTGTTAATGTTGCAGTTTTATAAACTGTAGTGTACAGCACCCCTCTAGCAAGACAGTGATGGAATGAATAATGATGAAAGTTTTTCTTTTTCGGGCCACCTTGCCTTGGTGGGAATCAGCTGATGTGATAAAAAAAAAAAGTTGATGGGTAGGCTTCAGGATGTACATGTTTATAGAGGGGCAACTGATATATTGGATCATTATTTAGTTGTAGCTACAGTTAGAGGTAGATGGGACAAAAGGAAAAGGGCAACAAGTAAGAGAGAGGTGAAAGTGTATAAACTAAGGGAGGGGGAGGTTACCTGGAGTTTACCTGGAGAGAGTTCCGGGGGTCATCGCCCCCGCGGCCCGGTCTGAGACCAGGCCTCCTGGTGGATCAGAGCCTGATCAACCAGGCTGTTGCTGCCGGCTGCACGCAAACCAACATACGAGCCACAGCCCGGCTGATCCGGAACTGACTTTAGGTGCTTGTCCAGTGCCAGCTTGAAGACTGCCAGGGGTCTGTTGGTAATCCCCCTTATGTGTGCTGGGAGGCAGTTGAACAGTCTCGGGCCCCTGACACTTATTGTATGGTCTCTTAACGTGCTAGTGACACCCCTGCTTTTCATTGGGGGGATGGTGCATCGTCTGCCAAGTCTTTTGCTTTCGTAATGAGTGATTTTCGTGTGCAAGTTCGGTACTAGTCCCTCTAGGATTTTCCAGGTGTATATAATCATGTATCTCTCCCTCCTGCGTTCCAGGGAATACAGGTTTAGGAACCTCAAGCGCTCCCAGTAATTGAGGTGTTTTATCTCCGTTATGCGTGCCGTGAAAGTTCTCTGTACATTTTCTAGGTCGGCAATTTCACCTGCCTTGAAAGGTGCTGTTAGAGTGCAGCAATATTCCAGCCTAGATAGAACAAGTGACCTGAAGAGTGTCATCATGGGCTTGGCCTCCCTAGTTTTGAAGGTTCTCATTATCCATCCTGTCATTTTTCTAGCAGATGCGATTGATACAATGTTATGGTCCTTGAAGGTGAGATCCTCCGACATGATCACTCCCAGGTCTTTGACGTTGGTGTTTCGCTCTATTTTGTGGCCAGAATATAAGCCAGATATAAGCAACTATTGGCAGAAAGGTGGGCTAGTGCAAGTATGAGTTGTTGGAGAGGGTTGGAATAGTTTTAAAAATGCAGTATTAGAATGGGGCAGAAGTTTGTGGCTATAGGAGGGTGGATGCAGGAGGAAAGAGGAGTGATTAGTGGAGTGATGAAGTAAAGGGTGTGATAAAAGAGAAAAAGGTAGCTTATGAGAGGTTTTTACAAAGCAGAAATGTTATAAGAAGAGCAGAGTATATGGAGAGTAAAAGAAAGGTGAAGAGAGTGGTGAGAGCGTGTAAAAGGAGAGCAGATGATAGAGTGGGAGAGGCACTGTCAAGAAATTTTTATGAAAATAAGAAAAAATTTTGGAGTGAGATAAACAAGTTAAGAAAGCCTAGGGAACGAATGGATTTATCAGTTAAAAACTGAGTAGGGGAGTTAGTAGATGGGGAGCTGGAAGTATTGGGTAGATGGCGGGAATATTTTGAGAAACTTAAATGTCGATGAAGTAAGGGAGGCGGTAATTTCATGCACTGGTCAGGGAGGTATAACATCTTTTAGGAATGAAAAAGAGCAGGATGTGAGTGTGGGGATGGTGCATTAGGTAGAATGAAAGGGAGTAAAGCAGCTGGAACTGATGGGATCATGACAGAAATGTTAAAAGCAGGGAGATATATAGTGTTGGAGTGGTTGGTATATTTGTTTAATAATGTATGAAAGAGGGTAAGGTACCTAGGGATTGGCAGAGAGCTTGTGTACTTCCTTTATATAAAGGGCAGGGGGACAAAAGAGATTGTAAAAATTATAGGGAAATAAGTTTACTGAGTATACAGGAAAAGTGCACGGTAGAATTATTATTGAAAGAATTAGAGGTAAGACAAAGAGTAGGATTTCGGATGAGCAAGGAGGCTTTAGAGTGGGTAGAGGATGTGTAGATCAAGTGTTTACATTGAAGCATATATGTGAACAGTATTTAGATAAAGGTAGGGAAATTTTCATTGCATTAATGGAGTTAGAAAAGGCATATGATAGAGTGGATATTATTATTATTATAATAATAAAAAAAAAACGCTAAACCACAAGGGCTGATAGAGTGGATAGCGGAGCAATGTGGCAGGTAGTAAGTTACTAAATGTTGTAAAGAGGTTTTACGAGGACAGTGAGGCTCAGGTTAGGGTGTGCAGAAGAGAGGGAGACTACTTTCCGGTAAAAGTAGGTCTTAGACAGGGATGTATAATGTCACCATGGTTGTTTAATATATTTACAGATGGGGTTATAAAAGAAGTAAATGCTAGGGTGTTGGGGATGCATGAGATTAAATTATGGGGAACCAAATACAAAATGGAAGTTGACACAATTACTTTTTGCTGATGATACTGTGCTTATGGGAGATTCTAAAGAAAAATTGCAAAGGTTAGTGGATGAGTTTGGGTGTGTAAAGGTAGAAAGTTGAAAATGAACATAGATAAGAGTAAGGTGATGAGGGTATCAAATGATTTAGATAAAGAAAAATTGGATATCACATTGGAGAGTATGGACGAAGTGAATGTTTTCAGATATTTGGGAGTTGACGTGTCAGCAGAAGGGTTTATGAAGGATGAGGTTAACCATAGAATTGAAGGAAAAAAACATGAGTGGTGCACTGAGGTACAGTGGACCCCCAGTTTGTAATATTAATCCGTTCCTGAGAGCTCATCGTAAACCAAAATTATCGGAAAGAGAATCAATTTTCCCCATAAGAAATAATGGAAATCAAATTAATCCATGCAAGACACCCAAAAGTATGAAACAAAAAACTTTTACCACAAGAAATATTAAGTTTAATGCACACAAACTGAAGAAGACATGCACAGTTTGTAGTATGTACTCTACTAACAATAGAATACATGACACACCTTTAATGAAGATCTGGTGACGATTGATGGGATGGGAGGAGGGGAGAGTGTCGAACCTATTGTTTAGAAGGGATATCCCCTTCCATTAGGACTTGAGGTAGCAAGTCCTTTTCTGGGGTTACTTCCCTTCTTCTTTTAATGCCACTAGGACCAGCTTGAGAGTCACTGGACTTTTGTCGCACAACATATCTGTCCATAGAGGCCTGTACCTCTCGTTCCTGTATGACTTTCCTAAAGTGGTTCACAACAGTGTCATTGTACAGGTTGCCAACACGGCTTGCAGTAGCTGTGTGAGGGTGATTTTCATCAAAAAAGCTTTGCACTTCATGCCACTTTGCACACATTTCCCTAATCTTTGAAGTAGGCAACTTCTTCAATTTCTCTATCCCCTCCGAAGCAGTTTCCTCAGGTGTGGCCTCTTGCTGTTGAAGATGATCTAGCAGCTCATCAGTGGTTAGTCATTGTCCTCCTCCACCAACTCTTCCACATCCTCCCCACTAACCTCCAACCCCAAGGACTTCCCGAATGCCACAATGGATTCCTCAACTGGCATAGGATTCCCAGGGTTAGCCTCAAACCCTTCGAAATCCCTTTTGTCTATACATTTTGGCCACAGTTTTTTCCAGGCAGAGTTCAAGGTCCTCTTAGTCACTCCCTCCCAAGCCTTACATATAAGGTTTACATAATTGAGGATATTAAAGTGATCCTTCCAAAACTCGTTTGGAGTCAAGAGAGTGTCTGTGGTCACTTCAAAGCACCTTTCAAACATAGCTTCTGTGTACAGTTTCTTGAAGTTGGAAATGACTTGCTGGTCCATGGGCTGCAGGAGAGGAGTGGTATTAGGAGGCAAAAACTTGACCTTAACCCTTTAAATGGTCCAAACGTATATATACGTTTTTTCAACATCTGAAAGTATGAACATTAAAATGGTATAAAATACCGACAGGTTGATAGGTAAGACACATATGCAACAGTTAGGTATCTTTATTATGAAACGTTTCGCCTACACAGTAGGCTTCTTCAGTCAAGTACAGAAAAGTTGATAGAAGCAGAAGATACTTGAAGACGATGTAATCAGTCCATCACCCTTAAAGTTTTGAGGTGGTCAGTCCCTCAGTCTGGAGAAGAGCATTGTTCCATAGTATGAAACAATATGGAGATGAAGTGACAGAATGGAGCTTTTTATAGCGCCAAGAGGTGAGACGTAGGCCACTAGGAGAGGTAAGAACTCAGATGTTGAAAGGTCAGGTCCCTCTCAAATCCAGCCGCTCTCACAAGTGGAAGTTGTCGAAGTTGATTGCAGGTCTGTACCAAGATACCCTTGTGTTGCAGTGTCTGACAGATTGAACATTAAAATGGTATAAAATACCGACAGGTTGATAGGTAAGACACATATGCAACAGTTAGGTATCTTTATTATGAAACGTTTCGCCTACACAGTAGGCTTCTTCAGTCAAGTACAGAAAAGTTGATAGAAGCAGAAGATACTTGAAGACGATGTAATCAGTCCATCACCCTTAAAGTCTTCAAGTATCTTCTGCTTCTATCAACTTTTCTGTACTCGACTGAAGAAGCCTACTGTGTAGGCGAAACGTTTCATAATAAAGATACCTAACTGTTGCATATGTGTCTTACCTATCAATCTGAAAGTATGTAAAAAAATGTATATCTTCTTTTCTGTTTTACATTTGAAAATGTGTAAAAAAACTTTTATCTACATTTGTTTTTTGTTATACAGTGGACCCCCGGTTAACGATATTTTTTCATTCCAAAAGTATGTTCAGGTGCCAGTACTGACCAAATTGGTTCTCATAAGGAATATTGTGAAGCAGATTAGTCCATTTCAGACCCCCAAACATACACGTACAAACGCACTTACATAAATACACTTACATAATTGGTCGCATTGGGAGGTGATCATTAAGCGGGGGTCCACTGTATTTGAAAATATGTAAAAAAAAGTAGATCTACTTTTGTAGCACTACGAATTTGAACGTCGATCTGTTTGGACCGTTTAAGGGTTAATGAAGCTCATGTCCCCACAAAGTCGCTCTGCCAAGTCTGTAGGATGACCAGGGGCATTGTCTAATGCCAGGAGGCACTTAAGGTCTAATTTCTTTTCAATTAGGTAATTTTTCACATTGGGGGCAAATGCATGGTGTAACCAGTCATAGAAAAAGTCCCTAGTGACCCATGCCTTGCTGTTTGCCCTCCACAGCACACACAAATTAGCCTTGAGGATATTCTTTTGCCTGAACGCTCTGGGAGTTTCTGAGTGATACACCATTAAAGGCTTCACTTTGCAATCACCACTAGCATTGGCACACATCAGAAGAGTAAGCCTGTCTTTCATAGGCTTATGTCCTGGGAGTGCCTTTTCCTCCTGAGTAATGTAGGTCCTGCTTGGCAATTTCTTCCAAAGCAAGCCTGTTTTGTTGCAATTAAACACTTGTTCAGGTTTCAAGTCTTCACTGTCTATGTAATCCTTGAATTCCTTCACATATTTTTCAGCTGCTTTTTGGTCCGAACTGGCAGCCTCACCATGCCTAATCACACTATGTATGCCACTGCGGTTCTTAAATCTTTCAAACCAACCTTTGCTGGCCTTAAATTCACTCACATCACCACTAGTTGCAGGCAATTTCTTTACCAAATCGTCATGCAACTGCCTAGCCTTTTCACAAATGATCGCTTGAGAGATGCTATCTCCTGCTATCTGTTTTTCATTTATCCACACCAATAACAGTCTCTTAACATTTTCTAACACTTGCAGTCGCTGTTTCGTAATCACAGTTGCACCTTTTGCAACAACAGCTTCCTTGATTGCCGTTTTCCTGGTCACTATAGTAGAGATGGTTGATTGGGGTTTTGTATACAGTTTGGCCAGCTCTGACACACACACTCCACTTTCGTACTTTGCAATTGTCTCTTTCTTCATATCCATAGTAATTCTCACCCTTTTTCCTGTAGGGTTGGCACTAGAAGTTTTCTTGGGGCCCAGGGTGACTTACTTTGCAGAAACAAGCACCAAAAAACACTGATAATATGGAATGTACCGAATGTATCCTTAGATGCGAGCACACTGGCTGGCTTGTAAACACTGGCACACCCGGGGCCATTCAGGCCACACATGGACACGTCTCTGACGAATCGCGTATACCGGGTTTTGTAACGGGAACTGAGGCAAAATTTTTGCGATGCAATGCATCAAATACTGGATTTATCGGATACCGATGGCATCGCGAACCGGGGGTCCACTGTATATGTGGAGACAAAACATTATCTATGGAGGCAAAGAAGGGAATGTATGAAAGTATAGTGGTACCATCTCTCTTATATAGGTGTGAAGCTTGGGTTGTAAATGCTGCAGCGAGGAGGCAGTTGGAAGCAGTGGAGATGTCCTGTCTAAGGGCAATGTGTGGTGTAAATATTATGCAGAAAATTTGGAGTGTGGAAATTAGGAGGAGGTGTGGAGTTAATAAAAGTATTAGTCAAAGGGCTGAAGAGGGGTTGTTGAGGTGGTTTGGTCATTTAGAGAGAATGGATCAAAGTAGAATGACATGGAGAGCATATAAATCTGTAGAGGAAGGAAGGCGGGACAGGGGTTGTCCTCAACAAGGTTGGAGGGAGGGGGTAAAAGTGGTTTTGTGGGCGAGGGGCTTGGACTTCAAGCAAGTGTGCATGAGCGTGTTAGATAGGAGTGAATAGAGATGAATGGTTTTTGGGACCTGACGAACTGAACTGTTGGAGTGTGAGCAGGGTAATATTTAGTGAAGGGATTCACTAAACAGTGATTATGTGTGAGGTGAAAGTGTTGAATGATGATGAAAGTATTTTCTTTTTGGGGATTTTCTTTCATTTTTGGATCATCCTGCCTCGGTAGGAGACGGCTGAGTTGCTAAAAAAAAAAAAAAAAATTTAGGGAAACTGGTTATTTTTATATAGGCGGACTTGAATACTGGAAATGGGAAGTACAATGCCTGCACTTTAAAGGAGGGGTTTGGGATACTGGCAGTTTGGAGGGATATGTTTTATATCTTTATATATGCTTCTAAACTGTTGTACCTGGGCACCTCTGCAAAAACAGTGATTATGCATGAGTGTGGTGAAAGTGTTGAATGATGATGAAAGTATTTTCTTTTTGGGGATTTTCTTTTCTTTTTGGGTCACCCTGCCTCGGTGGGAGACGGCCGAATTGTTAAAAAAAAATTAAAATACATCATATTATGGCCTATTTTATTCATTCTATAGTATATATCATGTTTCTATGTTATTAATATTGTTTATTATGTCATATTAGATGAATTGTGATAGATAAATAAGCCGTACAGTTGATAATAGTGTCATATTCAAGTATTTTTTCTCGTCTCTCCAGAGTGCAGGACCGGATTAATGGATTTTCAATTAATTTAAATGAGGAAAATTAATTTTATATACAAGTAAATTGAGTTACAAGCTAGCTCCTGGAACGGATTAAACTCGTAAGTCAAGGTTCCACTGTACTGTATTTATTTTACTACACTGGCCATTTCCTACCAAGGCAGAGTTACTCATAGAAGGAAACACTGAACATCATTCATGACAAAGTGGCTACTGAATGAACAATGAATGTGTTTCCTGGTTTGGGTCCTCTTAACCTAGTAGGAAGCTGGTATAAGAAAGCCTAATTTATAAATGAACCCTTATTAGTATTGCAGGTATTATTATTATTTTTTTTTCAACAAACTGGCCATATACCACTGAGGCAGGGTGACTTAAAAAGAAAAACTAAAGTTTTTCTTTTTAAATTTAGTAATTTATACAGGAGAAGGGGTTGATCAGGCGCTGATCCACTGGGACACCTGGTCATGGATCGAGCTGTGGGGGTGTTGATCCCTGGAATACCCTCCAGGTACACTAGCCCCTTGCTCCTACCATTTTAGTCGCCTCTTACAACACACATGGCTTATGGAGGAAGAATTCTGTCCCATTTTCCCATGGAGATTAGAGGAAATAAAGAACAAAAACTATTAAGAAAATAGAAGAAAACCCAGATGGGTATGGGCGTGTGTGTATATGTATGTATGTACTACACGTATCTACTTACACTCAGTGTAACCTAAGTGTAAGTAGAAGTAGCAAGATATACCTGGTTTCCCACGTGTTTATGAGGCAGAAAAAAGACACCAGCAGTCCTACCACCATGTAAAACAATTAAATGTTTCTGTTTCACACTCACTTGGCAGGATGGTAGTGCCTCCCTGGGTGGTTGCTGTCTACTATCTTTCAATGAGGCAGGTGACCTGAAAAAGAAGAAACACTTTCACCACCAATCACTCCATCACTATTTTGCCTGTGCCTACATTTCAGCTTAGCTCCCCCTGTAAATTTAATATTTTTTAGCACTATAACTCTTTCTCATTAAGGCAGGGTGACCTAAAAAAGAAGAAGAAACACATTCACTATCATTCATTCCATTATTGCCTTGCCAGAAGTGTGCAGACATCACAGTTCAGATGACCCTCTGAAATGCAACTTCCCAACCCCTCCAGAGTGTAGGCACTGACCTTTCCATCTCCAGGACTCAAATCTGACTTTGGTTTTCCTGAATCTCTTCATAAGCATTACATTCCAACAGCACATCAAATTTTGTAGTGACATTAAAATTACTGATATGTTAGGTAAAAGGGCACCAGCAACTGATGAGGCTTTTTTTGCAGCAACAATTTGCTGTGAAGCTTTGTCAAGCATGACACAACTCCTGAGGAGTAAAATGTTCCCACAGGGTAAAAAGTCCCATTTGTTACAATTGTCCTTTTTACATAATGTTAAATTATAAAAACCATTTCTCTCCACTCCTGTATAATATGCTTCTACATGCCTGTTGGATCTCCAAACCTCTAGCACTCAAAACCATCTTAAGCTGCTCCCCTGAACCTTTCCTGGGATGAGCCCTCTCCCTCCTCCCCTGATTTATACACCCTAATCATCCTATTCTGTTCCAGCTTCTCTAAATGTGAAAACCACCTGAAGAGATAAAGCTCACTGTGTGAGTAAAACATTGTCAATCAAAGATGACATTATTGTGCATTTGTGTTTTCTTCCATTGTGTCAATATTTTGTACCATTTCCCTCCACCTCAGCCCTCAAAGCTCTGAATTCTCTGCATAATATTCACACCACATATTGCCATCAAACACAACATCTCCACTGCCTCCAGCCTCCTCCTCACTGCATTTCAAAGCCGCTACACTCTGGTACATTTCTCTCTTTGCTTCCATGGATAGTTTTTTTTTTTTCCACAAATGCCTCAATACACCACTTCCCTTTATTTCCTTGTCAGTTTTATGATAAAGTTCACTTCACCTTTCATAGACCCATCTGTCAACCAGTGCACCACCTCCTTGCTCTCTCCCTCCAATCTGATATACAATTCTTTTATTGCCTAGATTTTCTGGTACTTTATCACCTTGCTGTTTCATATGTTCACTTTTAATTTTTTTTTTTTTGACATACCCTCCCAAATTTGTCCACCTACCTTTGCAACTTCTCTTCAGAATCTCACTAAATAAAAATGTCATTGGTAAAAAGGAACTGTGAAAACTCCCACTTTGTATCAAATTAATTTTCTTGCAATCAAACTCTTCTCTCAACACCCTAGTATTTACTTCTTTTACACCTCCATCTATAAGTATGTTATACAGCCATGGTGACATCACATGTTCCTGTCTAAGGTCTGCTTTTAGTAAAAAATACTCCCCCTTTTGCCTCCATATTCTATCCTAAGCCTCAATGTTCACATAAAAACTCTTTACTGTTTTTAATAACCTACCACTTCCATACATTTGCAACATCTGCCACAATGCTTCCCTCTCCACCCTATCATATGCATTTTCTAAATTAATAAGTACAATGGAGAGTTCCTTTCCTTCATCTAGGTACCATTGTCAAATGCTTCACTTGGTCTACACAACCCCTTCCTAACGCCTTGTTCCTCTGTAAACCTGCTTTCTGTCTTGCCCTTAATTCTTTCAATAATAACTACCATACACTTTACATAGTATATTCATCAGGCTTAGTCCCCTTAAATTCTTACACATTTTCTTTTATTCCATTTGCCCTCACACAAAGAAACTATGCATATTCTTTTCCAACTCTTAGGTACCTTCCCTCCTTTCATGTAAGTATTGAAGAAATACACCAACCACTCTGTCTTGATCCCATCTATGCCAGCTGCTTTACCCTTTTTCATTCTTCCCACTACCTCATGCACCTCTCCCACACTGGCATCTGGCTCTTCAAAAATAATCCTCATGATGTCTGTCATCCTGTCTTTTGTTCTGCTGCTTACTAAACTCTGCTCAGGCAGCATCCCTGGAGAGGGTTCCGGGCCGCGGGGGCAGCCTGGTCTGTGACCAGGCCTCGTGGTGGATCAGGGCCTGATCAACTAGGCTGTTATTGTTGGCCGCACGCAACTCGACATACAAACTACAGCCCGGCTGGTCAGGTACTGACTTTAGGTGTCTGTCCAGTGCCTGCTTGAAGACAGCCAGAGGTCTATTGGTAATCTCCCTTATGTATGCTGGGAGGCAGCTGAACAGTATTGGGCCCCTGACACTTCCTGTGTTGTCTCTTATTGTGTTAGTGGCACCCCTGCTTTTCATTGGGGGGGATGTTGCATCAACTGTTGAGTGTTTTGCTTTCATAGGGAGTGATTTTCATGTGCAAGTCTGGTACTAATCCCTCTAGGATTTTCCAAGTGTATATAATCATATATCTCTCCTACCTGCATTCTAGGGAGTGCAGGTTTAGGAACTTCAAGCATTCCTAGTAGTTGAGGTGTTTTAATGCAGTTATGTGTGCCGTGAAGGTTCTCTGTACATTTTCTAGGTCAGTAATTTCACCTGCCCTGAACGGTGCTGTTAGTGTGCAGCAATATTCCAGCCTAGATAGAACAAGCAACCTGAAGAGTGTCATCATGGGCTTGGCATCCCTAGTTTTGAAGGTTCTCATTATCCATCCTGTCATTTTTCTAACCTATATGGGTTAAGCACATATTTTTTAATTTATTTCTATTGATAGGCAGCATGAATTAGTTTTGTCCTCTTCAAGATTTTGACTTGAAGATTTTGATATACACTCTTCTTCCTTAAAGTAAACCTAATTATCTCTAGTTCCCCAAGCTCTAAATGACCTTCCCCTCAAGGGAGGTTCCTTGTTGCTAGTGTGGGGCTCTTGATCCAAGGAAATGGACCTTCCTTGGTCAGAGCCATAATTTGAGAAAGGAGCATTTTATTCTTGAAGGGAAACCAGAGAATGTTTTTATGACTTGACTGCTAAACTGAGTAATAGGCTTGACCTACTTCCACTAATAAGCCCCGCCTACATGTGCCCACATCTACAATTCCCACACCTATCTTTTCCAATGATTCCACTATGAAAGTCTACATTCACATGTCCATATTAGATTAATAAGACTTATGATGGGTGAGAAGTTTCTCAATAAAGATACTCAGGTGTTGCACATGTCTTATTCATCATGATACTGGGGATTATTATTATTACTATAATAATCAAGGGGGACGCACTAAACCCGTAGGATTATACAGCGCCTGTGTGGGGGGGGGATAGGGAAGGTATTCAGGCTTAATTCAGGGAGCTGGAGTACAGATCCAATTCCCTAGATCAAGAGCCCCTCACCAGCATCAAGGAACCTTCCTTGAGGGGATGATACTGGGGAAGGTTAGGTAAGGTTTGTCAGGAAACATGACAAGTGTTGATAAATTAGACACATGTGCAACACTTAGGTATCTGTAAAGAGGAAACATTTTGCCACACAGTGGATTCATCAGTCTATACAAAGGAGAATGGTGAAGAACAGGAGGAGTTTGAGGTAATCAGTCCCTCAGCCTTAGGTTGATGTAATGAGAGAGCCACAGAATTTGGTTAACACAAGCCTATCCGATGTTATCCTGACGCCAAATGACTTCGAACAGGCGATAAATGACATGCCCATGCACTCTGCCCCAGGGCCAGACTCATGGAACTCCGTGTTCATCAAGAACTGCAAGAAGCCCCTATCACGAGCCTTTTCCATCCTATGGAGAGGGAGCATGGACACGGGGGTCGTCCCACAGTTACTAAAAACAACAGACATAGCCCCACTCCACAAAGGGGGCAGTAAAGCAACAGCAAAGAACTACAGACCGATAGCACTAACATCCCATATCATAAAAATCTTTGAAAGGGTCCTAAGAAGCAAGATCACCACCCATCTAGAAACCCATCAGTTACACAACCCAGGGCAACATGGGTTTAGAACAGGTCGCTCCTGTCTGTCTCAACTATTGGATCACTACGACAAGGTCCTAGATGCACTAGAAGACAAAAAGAATGCAGATGTAATAGTATATACAGACTTTGCAGAAGCCTTCGACAAGTGTGACCATGGCGTAATAGCGAACAAAATACGTGCTAAAGGAATAACAGGAAAAGTCGGTTGATGGATCTATAATTTCCTCACTAACAGAACACACAGAGTAGTCGTCAACAGAGTAAAGTCCGAGGCAGCTACGGTGAAAAGCTCTGTTCCACAAGGCACAGTACTCGCTCCCATCTTGTTCCTCATCCTCATATCTGACATAGACAAGGATGTCAGCCACAGCACTGTGTCTTCCTTTGCAGATGACACCCGAATCTGCATGACAGTGTCTTCCATTGCAGACACTGCAAGGCTCCAGGCGGACATCAACCAAATCTTTCAGTGGGCTACAGAAAACAATATGAAGTTCAACGATGAGAAATTTCAATTACTCAGATATGGTAAACACGAGGAAATTAAATCTTCATCAGAGTACAAAACAAATTCTGGCCACAAAATAGAGCGAAACACCAACGTCAAAGACCTGGGAGTGATCATGTCGGAGGATCTCACCTTCAAGGACCATAACATTGTATCAATCACAGCTGCTAGAAAAATGACAGGATGGATAATGAGAACCTTCAAAACTAGGGAGGCCAAGCCCATGATGACACTCTTCAGGTCACTTGTTCTATCTAGGCTGGAATATTGCTGCACACTAACAGCACCTTTCAAGGCAGGTGAAATTGCTGACCTAGAAAATGTACAGAGAACCTTCACGGCGAGCATAACGGAGATAAAACACCTCAATTACTGGGAGCGCTTGAGGTTCCTAAACCTGTATTCCCTGGGATGCAGGCGGGAGAGATACATGATTATATACACCTGGAAAATCCTAGAGGGACTAGTACCGAACTTGCACACGAAAATCACTCACTACGAAAGCAAAAGACTTGGCAGACGATGCAACATCCCCCCAATGAAAAGCAGGGGTGTCACTAGCACATTAAGAGACCATACAATAAGTGTCAGGGGCCCGAGACTGTTCAACTGCCTCCCAGCATA
The DNA here is from genome assembly GCF_038502225.1 of Cherax quadricarinatus. Lineage (NCBI taxonomy): Eukaryota > Metazoa > Arthropoda > Malacostraca > Decapoda > Parastacidae > Cherax > Cherax quadricarinatus. Next base: position 131,650 of record NW_027195703.1, read on the forward strand.
CATAAGGGGGATTACCAACAGACCCCTGGCAGTCTTCAAGCTGGCACTGGACAAGCACCTAAAGTCGGTTCCTGACCAGCCGGGCTGTGGCTCGTACGTTGGTTTGCGTGCAGCCAGCAGCAACAGCCTGGTTGATCAGGCTCTGATCCACCAGGAGGCCTGGTCACAGACCGGGCCGTGGGGGCGTTGACCCCCGGAACTCTCTCCAGGTAAACTCCAGGTAAACTCCAGGTAAAACTCCAGTCCATTAATCTTGAAAAGAATACAACATATGTACAAAGAAGTGGCTTATATACTGTAGGCAGGAGAGGTGCAGCAGTCGTAAGTGGTATCACATTTGTCGAATGTGGAAGTAGGTCATGCCCAAGGGTTAGGCAAATGAAGAATTTCCAGTATTAAGATCCCAAGCTGTTGTTGTGTCAGACAGGAATGTAGATGAATGGTTCAGAGAACCGACAAGTTGATAAATTAGACATGTGCAACACTTGGGTATCTTTAATGAGGAAATGTTTTGCCACACAGTAGCATCTTAATACTTGGGAATTCTTCGCTTGCCTAACCCATGGGCACGACCTACTTCCACACTGGACAAATGTGACACTACCTACGACTGCTGCACCTCTCCTGCTTACAGTATATAAGCTACTTCTCTGCACATATGCTGTATTCTATTCAAGATTGATGGACTGACCACATCGGCTCAAGGTTGAGGGGCTGATTACCTCATTCTCCTCCTGTTCTTCACGTTTCTCCTTTGTATGGACTGATGAAGCCACTGTGTGGAGAAACGTTTCCTCAATAAAGATACCTAAGAGTTGCACATGTGTCTAATCTATCAACATGTCAGTTCTCTGAACCATTCATCTACAAATTACTGGAAAAGTGAAAAGAATTTTGTAACAGATATAGTAGGTATCCAGACCTCAGCCACCTCTTACACAACAGTAAAGAAATACAATTAGTTACCTAATCATGTCAATGCTAGTCTTAACATTAAACAATTTAAAAATGGAACCAACGGATATATATATTGAATGAATTGGAAGAAAGGGAGGATAGTGATTATTTGTATTGTTAAAATGTTCATTATTTATTGATCGTTTATGTTCCATAACTGATGGCTTGTTATATAGCTATGTAAAGTAACAGAAGCACTGATGGAAATGAGCCACCTTACCAGGTAATCCTAGTGTTAATTATACATAATTTATGCTGTCTGTGCCCTCAAGACAACACTAGTCAAGTAACACTCTGCTAGGTGAACAGGGACAGCAAGTATAAAGGGACTAACACCAATGTACCTATTTACTGCTAAGTAAACAGGAACTGCAAGTGTAGGGTAACTAACTCCCAGGTACCTACTTACTGTTAGGTGAACAGTGACAGCAGGTGTAAGGAAACATGGCCAACTTTTCACCAGTGCCAGGGACTGAACCATGGACACTCAGTGTGTAAGGCAAGAAACACGAAGGAAATAAGACAAGATAGTCCTTGATTACACACTGACTGTCTTGGGTTATCCTGGGTGGATAACCCTCCTTACCCTAGGTTATCCTGGGTGGATAAATCTCCCTACCCTGGGTTATCCTGGATGGATAACCTTCCCTACTCTGGGTTACCCTGGATGGATAGCCTTCCCTATCCCAGGTTATTCTGGGTGGATAACTCTCCCTACCCTGCATTATTCTGGGTGGATAACCATTCCTACCCCAGGTTATCCTGGGTGGACAACCTTCCCTACCCCAGGTGGATAACCCTCCCTATCACAGTTTGTCCGGGGTGGATAACCCTCTCTAGCCTAGGTTACCCTAGGTGGACAACCCTCTCTACCCTGGGTTATCCTGCATGGATAAGTAAGTTTATTTAGGTACAAGTACACATAAGTTCAATTATCATACATAGTATAAATTACCTAAAGATTGGTGAGAGTTTGGAAGGGTATGTAAGAGAAGGAAATTAAAAGTGAATGTAGGAAAGAGCAAGGTCATCAGGATAACAAAAAAGTTTTAGGTAATGAAAGACTGGATTTCAGATTGGAGAGAGGGAGTATATAGAGGAAGTGAATGTATTCAGATATTTGGGAGTGTATCTGTCAGCAAATGAGTCTATGAAAAACGAGGTGAATCACAGAATATCTATGAAAGCAGAGAGAGGAATGTATGAGTGTGTGAAACATGGGTGGAGAATGTTGCAACAAGAAGGCTGGAGGCAGTATAGATGTCATGTCTGAGGGCAATGTGTGGTGTGAATATAATGCAAAGAATTGCTAACTTGGAGATTAGAAGTGTGGAGGTTTCTTAAAGTATGACCCAAAGGGCAGAGGAGGGGTTATTGAAGTGGTTTGGACATTTAGAGAAGACGGAACAAAATAAAATGACTTGGAGGGCATATACATATGTACTGGAAGGAAGGTAGGGTAGGGGTCATGTTAGGAAAGGTTGGTGGAAGGGGGTAAAGGAGGTTTTGTGGGCGAGGGGCTCTGACTTCCATCGTGTATGAGCGTGTTAAATAGGAGCGAGTGGAGATGAATGGTTTTTATGACTTGACGTGCTGTTGGAGCATGAGCAAAGTAACATTCATGAAGGGATTAAGGGAAACTGGTTGGCCGGACTTGAGTCCTGGAGGTGGGAAGTACAGTTCTGCACTCTGAAGGACGGGTGTTGATAAGTTGTAGTTTTTTAAACTAGTATAGGTGCGCCTCTGGCAAGACAGTGATGGAGTGAATGATGATAAGAGTTTCTTTTTCAGGTCACCCTCCTTTGGTGGGAAACACCTTATGTGTTAATAAAAAAAGTGACATTTCTATTGGGGTCCTTGTAATATCTTATTATTTAAACCATAAGAGTTAAAATAGCTAAGTAACTAAGAAGCAAGATCACCACCCATCTAGAAACCCATCAGTTACACAACCCAGGGCAACATGGGTTTAGAACAGGTCGCTCCTGTCTGTCTCAACTACTGGATCACTACAACAAGGTCCTAAATGCACTAGAAGACAAAAAGAATGCAGATGTAATATATACAGACTTTGCAAAAGCCTTCGACAAGTGTGACCATGGCGTAATAGCGCACAAAATGCGCGCTGAAGGAATAACAGGAAAAGTCGGTCGATGGATCTATAATTTCCTCACTAACAGAACACAGAGAGTAGTCGTCAACAGAGTAAAGTCCGAGGCAGCTACGGTGAAAAGCTCTGTTCCACAAGGCACAGTACTAGCTCCCATCTTGTTCCTCATCCTCATATCCGACATAGACAAGGATGTCAGCCACAGCACCGTGTCTTCCTTTGCAGATGACACCCGAATCTGCATGACAGTGTCTTCCATTGCAGACACTGCAAGGCTCCAGGCGGACATCAACCAAATCTTTCAGTGGGCTGCAGAAAACAATATGAAGTTCAACGATGAGAAATTTCAATTACTCAGATATGGTAAACATGAGGAAATTAAATCTTCATCAGAGTACAAAACAAATTCTGGCCACAAAATAGAGCGAAACACTAACGTCAAAGACCTGGGAGTGATTATGTCGGAGGATCTCACCTTCAAGGACCATAACATTGTATCAATCGCATCTGCTAGAAAAATGACAGGATGGATAATGAGAACCTTCAAAACTAGGGAGGCCAAGCCCATGATGACACTCTTCAGGTCACTTGTTCTATCTAGGCTGGAATATTGCTGCACTCTAACAGCACCTTTCAAGGCAGGTGAAATTGCCGACCTAGAAAATGTACAGAGAACTTTCACGGCGCGCATAACGGAGATAAAACACCTCAATTACTGGGAGCGCTTGAGGTTTCTAAACCTGTATTCCCTGGAACGCAGGATGGAGAGATACATGATTATATACACCTGGAAAATCCTAGAGGGACTAGTACCGAACTTGCACACGAAAATCACTCACTACGAAAGCAAAAGACTTGGCAGACGATGCACCATCCCCCCAATGAAAAGCAGGGGTGTCACTAGCACGTTAAGAGACCATACAATAAGTGTCAGGGGCCCGAGACTGTTCAACCGCCTCCCAGCACACATAAGGGGGATTACCAACAGACCCCTGGCAGTCTTCAAGCTGGCACTGGACAAGCACCTAAAGTCAGTTCCTGATCAGCCGGGCTGTGGCTCGTACGTTGGTTTGCGTGCAGCCAGCAGCAACAGCCTGGTTGATCAGGCGCTGATCCACCAGGAGGCCTGGTCACAGACCGGGCCGCGGGGGCGTTGACCCCCGAAACTCTCTCCAGGTAAACTCCAGGTAAACCCCAGGTTATCCTGAGTGGATAACCTTCCCTACCCCGTGTGGAGAAATTTTCTCCAGGAGGGGGATATCAGCCCCCTTCAGCCCCTTTCAGCCCTGAGGGGCCCAGCCCTCTCAGAAGGGGCAAGCATCTTGTTCACTGCTACAGTGAGTAATTGATCGCAGATGCAGTACGAGTATGCGACGTGGTCAAGCGACCGCTGCTCCTTGCAGTCCAGTGTTGCAGTGTATTTTAATAAGAGACAGTACATCTCTTACCTTAGCAGGACAATTAAGGAAAATCCTGCTCCCACTTTATTACCATAGTAAAGATAGTGGACATTGTTGGCTATGCTTAAGATAGCAAGAATCAAACATTCTGCTTTGCCTCATGGAGGAAGTGGCAAGGAAGCAAAGGTACTATGTCAGCTTTTCCTTTGTGCTGGGGGCAGTAACGGTGTGGGGTGTTGTGGCGTCTTGAGATTACTTTTGACTCTACTGAGAGTGACACTGACGCCAGGATAACCAACAAAGAACGATCTGTGCGTTAGTGTGAACAAAGTGTCTCACAAAACACAATAAACACTTACAGAGAAGTGTGATCAGCTTCTTCAGTGATACTGAGTGAACAATTATTGATGAACAGTGTAACAACGAGTGTTGCGATCCAACAGAGTGTAGTGCGACATTCTTCAAAGAACACTATTCTTCAATCAACTCAACGGATATCCGGGCGTAATTACGGGTCAGATACATATACCCAGGTAAGTGTTCTAACTCGTGATGTGCGCAGTTGAGTATAAAATCGTGAGTTAGTCACTTATCATAAACCCCGGTGATATGCGGACCTTTGAGTCCACACACGTAAGTTTGTCAGCAATCAGTGAATGAAATATGCTGACATAACACCCCCTAGGGGTAATTTATAATCTTACAAATTATAACTCATTTACAGCCCGTTGAGAGATGACTTCGACAGCTTCTCAAGACCTCGTCTGCAGGGGCGGCTGTGCAGGCGATGAGCTGTCTTTCTAAGTTAAGTTTCCCTATATTTAAACTTAGCTGGTAATCCCATTTCTCAACACCCCGGGTTATCTTGGGTGGATAACCCTCCCTACCCTGGGTTATCTTGGGTGGATAACCCTCCCTACCCTGGGTTATCTTGGGTGGATAACCCTCCCTACCCTGGGTTATCTTGGGTGGATAACCCTCCCTACCCTGGGTTATCTTGGGTGGATAACCCTCCCTACCCTGGGTTATCTTGGGTGGATAACCCTCCCTACCCTGGGTTATCTTGGGTGGATAACCCTCTCTACCCTGGGTTATCTTGGGTGGATAACCCTCCCTACCCTGGGTTATCTTGGGTGGATAACCCTCCCTACCCTGGGTTATCTTGGGTGGATAACCCTCCCTACCCTGGGTTATCTTGGGTGGATAACCCTCCCTACCCTGGGTTATCTTGGGTGGATAACCCTCCCTACCCTGGGTTATCATGGGTGGATAACCCTCCCTACCCTGGGTTATCTTGGGTGGATAACCCTCCCTACCCTGGGTTATCATGGGTGGATAACCCTCCCTACCCTGGGTTATCTTGGGTGGATAATCCTCCCTACCCTGGGTTATCTTGGGTGGATAACCCTCCCTACCCTGGGTTATCCTGGGTGGATAACCCTCCCTACCCTGGGTTATCTTGAGTGGATAACCCTCCCTACCCTGGGTTATCTTGGGTGGATAACCCTCTCTACCCTGGGTTATCTTGGGTGGATAACCCTCCCTACCCTGGGTTATCTTGGGTGGATAACCCTCCCTACCCTGGGTTATCTTGGGTGGATAACCCTTCCTATCCTGGGTTATCTTGGGTGGATAACCCTCCCTACCCTGAGTTATCTTGGGTGGATAATCCTCCCTACCCTGGGTTATCTTGGGTGGATAACCCTCCCTACCCTGGGTTATCCTGGGTGGATAACCCTCCCTACCCTGGGTTATCTTGGGTGGATAACCCTCCCTACCCTGGGTTATCTTGGGTGGATAACCCTCCCTACCCTGGGTTATCTTGGGTGGATAATCCTCCCTACCCTGGGTTATCTTGGGTGGATAACCCTCCCTACCCTGGGTTATCCTGGGTGGATAACCCTCCCTACCCTGGGTTATCTTGGGTGGATAACCCTCCCTACCCTGGGTTCTCTTGGGTGGATAATCCTCCCTACCCTGGGTTATCTTGGGTGGATAACCCTCCCTACCCTGGGTTATCTTGAGTGGATAACCCTCCCTACCCTGGGTTATCTTGGGTGGATAACCCTCTCTACCCTGGGTTATCTTGGGTGGATAACCCTCCCTACCCTGGGTTATCTTGGGTGGATAACCCTCCCTACCCTGGGTTATCTTGGGTGGATAACCCTTCCTATCCTGGGTTATCTTGGGTGGATAACCCTCCCTACCCTGAGTTATCTTGGGTGGATAATCCTCCCTACCCTGGGTTATCTTGGGTGGAAAACCCTCCCTACCCTGGGTTATCCTGGGTGGATAACCCTCCCTACCCTGGGTTATCTTGGGTGGATAACCCTCCCTACCCTGGGTGGATAACCCTCCCTACCCTGGGTTATCTTGGGTGGATAACCCTCCCTACCCTGGGTTATCTTGGGTGGATAATCCTCCCTACCCTGGGTTATCTTGGGTGGATAACCCTCCCTACTCTGGGTTAATGAGCCCAACAAATCTTATCTGGAGTCATTGTGGTGGTGTTGTGGTTTATAAGGCCACTGACAGCTTACATTGTATCGAGCCGTCTTCCAGTGTCCGGAAAAGAAACCTCGACTCAAGTGGAAGGAACTTAAGATTTTTGTTAGGGTTTTTGACCCTGGTTGTTTAGCCAACCAGGGTAGGTACTATGATTGCTTTGGTTCTCAACCTTGACCAAATTGACAGCAAGATATTCTGGAAACTGTTTGTGAGCAATTTTATAAAAATGATTTAGCTTCAGTTGTTTTACTCAGTCTTTTTTCCATTGTGGTCCTTAAATCTTGTCCCCCAGGATGCCACCCACACCAATCAACAAACACCCAGGTACCTACTTCTAGGTGAACGAGGACAGAAGGTGTAAGGAAACAAGCCCAGTGTTTCTACCGTTACAGGGAATCGAACCATGGACACTCACTGTGTGAAGCTGGAGCGTTGCCTACCAGGCCACGGGTCACCGTTTACTAATGGCTGTACGTATTATATGTTCTCAATGAACCCTGAGGCCAGCAATAAGACGCAGGCACAGACTTGGATCTCCTGATGGTTTGGAGGGTTATGTTTACCTGGAGTTTACCTGGAGAGAGTTTCGGGGGTCAACGCCCCCGCGGCCCGGTCTGTGACCAGGCCTCCTGGTGGATCAGCGCCTGATCAACCAGGCTGTTGCTGCTGGCTGCACGCAAACTAACGTACGAGCCACAGCCCGGCTGATCAGGAACTGACTTTAGGTGCTTGTCCAGTGCCAGCTTGAAGACTGCCAGGGGTCTGTTGGTAATCCCCCTTATGTGTGCTGGGAGGCAGTTGAACAGTCTCAGGCCCCTGACACTTATTGTATGGTCTCTTAACGTGCTAGTGACACCCCTGCTTTTCATTGGGGGGATGGTGCATCGTCTGCCAAGTCTTTTGCTTTCGTAGTGAGTGATTTTCGTGTGCAAGTTCGGTACTAGTCCCTCTAGGATTTTCCAGGTGTATATAATCATGTATCTCTCCCTCCTGCGTTCCAGGGAATACAGGTTTAGAAACCTCAAGTGCTCCCAGTAATTGAGGTGTTTTATCTCCGTTATGCGCGCCGTGAAAGTTCTCTGTACATTTTCTAGGTCGGCAATTTCACCTGCCTTGAAAGGTGCTGTTAGAGTGCAGCAATATTCCAGCCTAGATAGAACAAGTGACCTGAAGAGTGTCATCATGGGCTTGGCCTCCCTAGTTTTGAAGGTTCTCATTATCCATCCTGTCATTTTTCTAGCAGATGCGATTGATACAATGTTATGGTCCTTGAAGGTGAGATCCTCCGACATAATCACTCCCAGGTCTTTGATGTTGGTGTTTCGCTCTATTTTGTGGCCAGAATTTGTTTTGTACTCTGATGAAGATTTAATTTCCTCATGTTTACCATATCTGAGTAATTGAAATTTCTCATCGTTGAACTTCATATTGTTTTCTGCAGCCCACTGAAAGATTTGGTTGATGTCCGCCTGGAGCCTTGCAGTGTCTGCAATGGAAGACACTGTCATGCAGATTCGGGTGTCATCTGCAAAGGAAGACACGGTGCTGTGGCTGACATCCTTGTCTATGTCGGATATGAGGATGAGGAACAAGATGGGAGCTAGTACTGTGCCTTGTGGAACAGAGCTTTTCACCGTAGCTGCCTCGGACTTTACTCTGTTGACGACTACTCTCTGTGTTCTGTTAGTGAGGAAATTATAGATCCATCGACCGACTTTTCCTGTTATTCCTTTAGCACGCATTTTGTGCGCTATTACGCCATGGTCACACTTGTCGAAGGCTTTTGCAAAGTCGGTATATATTACATCTGCATTCTTTTTGTCTTCTAGTGCATTTAGGACCTTGTCGTAGTGATCCAATAGTTGAGACAGACAGGAGCGACCTGTTCTAAACCCATGTTGCCCTGGGTTGTGTAACTGATGGGTTTCTAGATGGGTGGTGATCTTGCTTCTTAGGACCCTTTCAAAGATTTTTATGATATGGGATGTTAGTGCTATTGGTCTGTAGTTCTTTGCTGTTGCTTTACTGCCCCCTTTGTGGAGTGGGGCTATATCTGTTGTTTTTAGTAGCTGAGGGACGATCCCCGTGTCCATGCTCCCTCTCCATAGGATGGAAAAGGCTCGTGATAGGGGCTTCTTGCAGTTCTTGATGAACACAGAGTTCCATGAGTCTGGCCCTGGGGCAGAGTGCATGGGCATGTCATTTATCGCCTGTTCGAAGTCATTTGGCGTCAGGATAACATCGGATAGGCTTGTGTTAATCAAATTTTGTGGCTCTCTCATAAAAAATTCATTTTGATCTTCGACTCTCAGTCTGGTTAGCGGCTTGCTAAAAACTGAGTCATATTGGGACTTGAGTAGCTCACTCATTTCCTTGCTGTCATCTGTGTAGGACCCATCTTGTTTAAGTACGGGCCCAATACTGGACGTTGTTCTCGATTTTGATTTGGCATAGGAGAAGAAATACTTTGGGTTTCTTTCGATTTCAATTATGGCTTTTAGTTCTTCCCGCGATTCCTGACTCCTAAAGGATTCTTTTAGCTTAAGTTCGATGCTTGCTATTTCTCTGACCAGTGTCTCCCTACGCATTTCAGATATATTGACCTCTTTTAGCCGCTCTGTTATTCTTTTCCGTCGCCTGTAAAGGGAGCGCCTGTCTCTTTCTATTTTACATCTACTCCTCCTTTTTCTTAGAGGAATAAGCCTTGTGCATACATCGAGTGCCACCGAGTTAATCTGTTCTAGGCATAAGTTGGGGTCTGTGTTGCTTAGTATATCTTCCCAGCTTATATCGGTTAGGACTTGGTTTACTTGGTCCCACTTTATGTTTTTGTTATTGAAGTTGAATTTGGTGAATGCTCCCTCGTGACTAGTCTCATTTTGTCGGTCTGGGGCTCCACGCATACATGTCTGAACCTCAATTATGTTGTGATCTGAGTATATTGTTTTTGATATGGTGACATTTCTTATCAGATCATCATTGTTAGTGAAGATGAGGTCTAGTGTATTCTCCAGTCTAGTAGGCTCTATTATTTGCTGGTTTAAATTGAATTTTGTGCAGAGATTTAAAAGCTCGTGTGAGTGTGAGTTTTCATCAGAGCTGCCTCCTGGTGTTATTACTGCAAAAATATTATTTGCTATATTCCTCCATTTTAGGTGCCTTAAGTTGAAATCCCCCAGGAGCAAGATGTTGGGTGCAGGAGCTGGAAAATTTTCCAGACAGTGGTCAATTTTTAACAGCTGTTCCTGGAATTGCTGGGATGTTGCATCCGGAGGCTTGTAGACTACCACAATGACTAGGTTTTGGTTCTCGACCTTTACTGCTAAAACTTCCACTACATCATTTGAGGCATTAAGCAGTTCTGTGCAAACAAGTGACTCTGCAATGTACAGGCCAACCCCCCCCTTTTGCCTGTTCACTCTGTCACATCTGTATAGGTTGTAACCTGGGATCCATATTTCGTTGTCCAAGTGATCCTTTATGTGGGTCTCAGTGAAAGCCGCGAACATTGCCTTTGCCTCTGCAAGCAGTCCACGGATGAAAGGTATTTTGTTGTTTGTTGCTGGCTTTAGACCCTGTATATTTGCAAAGAAGAATGTTATCGGACTGGTGGTATTGTTGGTACTGGGGGGGTTTTTTTTTTCCGGCATTAGTATCTGTATCTGTTGGTTTGGAGTGGAGGCCATCGACTGTGGTTCCACTCCAGGAATGACTGGATTTGGTGTACGATTTCTGCCATTTCCTGCCAGTTTTTTTTCCTTCCTGGCACTAAAAAACCTCTCCCTCTTGAGTGGCTGTAGCTACCCAGGTTTTCCCATGGCATGGATGTTTTGTATCTTTTTGTCCCCTTTAGATGGTATGCCTGGCAATTTAAGTTATAGCACAGTCTTTCCTGTACTGAAGAGGTACACATTTCAGGGTGAAAAAGCTTACAGGAAGGGAGTTTGCATTTTCCTGTTGTCATATGGGCATGGCATTTTCTAGGGTGGTCATAGTTGCACGTCCCATCTGTTTTTCCAGATTTCCCATGCCAGCAGATACCAAGTGCATAGTATGTGCACAGGCTTGGTTTCCGCTTGCCTTGGGTTTCTGTGACTGTATTCCCTGTTGGTGCATGTTTACCTGTCTTACTTCTATCCTCCCTAGCACCAACAATGGAGCTCCCACCAGTTGTTTTTGGTAATATATCCTCACTATTGCTAGTGGACTCCTCTTGTTTGCTATTTCCTGTGGTATTTCTAGTTTGCAATATTGGTTTTATCTTATCTTTGACTACACTTGTTTCCCTACTATGGCTCCTGTCCCCTATGAGGTCATTTATATGTATTCCTTCCTGCGTATAATTCCCGACTACCTGGACAAAATCTCCAGCTTCACCATTACTGTCTCCCAGGACAGCATCTCCAGCTTCACCATTACTGTCTCCCAGGACAGCATCTCCAGCTTCACCATTACTGTCTCCCAGGACAGCACCTCCAGCTTCACCATTACTGTCTCCCAGGACAGCACCTCCAGCTTCCCCATTACTGTCTCCCAGGACAGCACTATCAGCCCCCCATTTACTGACTACCAGGACATTACCTCCAGCCTTACAGTTTCTGACTACATGGCCAGTATCAAGGGCAGTACCATTCAGCCCAGACTTTTTATGTTCCCATCTGTTGTAGAAAGCTTCCAGGTTTTCTATGAAAGCAGCTTTGATGTTGTCCTCTTTTAATACCCTTGTGATTTTAGTCCACAGATTTTCCTCATTTGGGCATACCCAAAAACACTTCTTTGTTTTAATACTGCTTGTAGCTAGTTCTTGAATATCTGCACAAGGAGCGTGACACCAATTTCCACAAAAATGACAATTTATCCATGTGGAAGCCCGTTTGTTTGACTGACCACAGACTACACACAGCTTCATAATGATTTGAATGGTTGATTTACTGCAATTCTACTAGCAACCTCTTGAATATTCTATTAATAACCTTAAATGAAGCTCTAGCTATTTGTATTTTTGTTTCTAACTGTTTTTGTATATTGGACAGCTTACCGTCACGTTCCTGATTTTTAATGTTTGTGTTTATAAGGGCTCCTACAACCCCATCCATTTACAGTCTGCTTTATTGTCCAACGAAACCATTTGAAACCAGTCCCGGGTTCGGACCAGTCAAGGGTTCGGACCAGTCAAGGGTTCAGACTAGTCGATCTGATCTGATCAGTGGGTCACTTATTTAAAACATACTGGTCGGTGATTTGAGCTAACACATGAAGGATCTACTGGAAATTATCTACCCGAGTAATATGTGATTTGACTGATACAAAAGTATAACTTGCGTGTTGAAGAGCCAGTGATATCTGGCAGCTCCTACAGTGACGAACGGTCGACCTCAACCCTTGTTTATCAATCGCTGTATCTAGCTTTTCTATTTTTTTTTCCGTCTCCACCTCAATAAATGCTATATTATCACTATAGTTGACTGGTGCAAATTTTGGAGGAAGGACGCTTTTTCTGTAGTAATAATTGCTTCTCGTTGTGTATATTGCGACCGCTGGTAACTACAGGTTATATGAAATTCACAGTAACGTCTGGTATTTCAAGAAAAAGAAACTAATGAAAGTCACTCCACTCCACTAAGTACCACTATAATACTGGTTAGTTGCTACTACAACACTGTATTCTGCTAATCACTGGTATCACTAGATTATATGCGAGTACACTAGCAGGCCAGGAAGATTATTAAAACAGCTGACCTGTGGTAAGTTTCTGGCGACTTCTGGCACCTGCCTCTATAGGCTTATCACTTCATTTACAAATTCACCTGTTTTCAAATGACACTTTAGCCTTTATCATCAATATACTAGGGAGCCACTGTAGTATACACTATACACTATGTATACTCAATGTTATCAGGGAGACTTTCTTTCCTCTGACACGAAAAGTTCAATTATTATTATTTTTTTCACACTGGACA